>NC_057830.1:18905673-19208704 GCF_910594005.1 Cervus elaphus | reverse complement strand
TTTTCAAAAGTTAAGAATCAGAATATGTGCTAAATAATGTCTTTATTCAATATTCAATATTTGAGAGTCTCAGATTATGATGGTTCAACTTATGTGATATTTCCAACTTTATGATGGTGTGATATTCATTCAGAAGAAGCTGTGCTTCACATTTTGAATTTCAATCTTTTCCAAGGCTAATGATAAGCAGCTGGCTTCCTTGATAGCTGATATGGTAAAAATTCTGCCTGCAATGCAGGAGACCCTGGTTCAATTCCTGGGTCAGGAAGATCCCCTGGAGAAGGGCTAGGCTACTCCAGTATTCTTGGACTTCCCTTGTAACTCAACTGGTAAAGAATCCACGTGCAATGTGGGAAACCTGGGTTCAATCCCTGGGTTGGGAAGATTCCCTGGAGAAGGGAAAGGCTACCCACTCCAGTATTCTGGCCTAGAGAATTCCATGGACTGTATAGTCCATGGGGTTAGAAAGAGTTGGACATGACTGAAAAAATTTCGATGATAAGCTGCAGTTTGCCACAGCTCCCAGTCAGCCACAGGATCATGAGTGTAAACAACTGGCACACAACCATTCTGTACCCAAACAAGAAACCATTCTGGTCTCCACATTCAATGCAGTATTCAATAAATTACATAAAGATGTCTGAGACTATTAAAAGGTTGACTTTGTGTTACAGGACTTTGCCCAACTGTAGGCCAATGTAAGTGTTATGAGCACAGTTCAGGTAGGCTAGGCTAAGCTAGGATGTTTGGCAGGTTAGGTATATTAAAGGCACTTTTGGCTTACAATATTTTCAACTTGAGATGGGTTTATCAGGATATAACCCTGTTGGAAGTCAAAGAATATATGAAACATAGAATGTAAGTGCCACAACAGACAGAGGTGTGTGTGTTGTTTGTGTCAAACCTTAAAACATGACTCTAGAGCATCCTTCATCCTTCACAGAAAAGGCATTTCACAATGTGTCACCACTGTGAATATATGAAAAACGCAGAGTTCAAAAGTACAAATGCTACAGCCAGAAACCTGGGTTGCTTAGATATGGTTTTGGGAAAACTTACAAGATTATAGCTGTCTAGACTTATGATATTTTAAACTTATGATGGGTTTAGGGGATGTAACTTCATCCTAAGTTAAAGAAGATCTATATTCAAATCCATATTCTATACTGGTTCCAAATGTGTGTGTGTGTGTACTACTTACATATAGATGCTTTTAAATAAATGGCCTATTTTAGGAAACTTTTAGCTTTACATAAAATTGTGAAGGTAGCACAGAGTTTACAGATATCCCACACTTTGTTGCATTTACTATTTAAATCTTACATTAGTATTGCATTTTCTTCACAAATAATGAGACAATATGATACATAATTATGAACTAAATAATTGCCTTATTCAGATTGCCTTCACTTTAATTGAATGGCCTCTTTTCAAGTATATAGAACTTCATTATATGTATTGATTGCACCAGCTTTGTCTTACTTTTTTCACAATAAATTTATTTTATTTCAACTTTTCATACAAAATGTTATGTCTTGGATATGTTTGAATATAAAATAATTCCACTTTAACCATTGGGAGCTTTTTCAGTTGGTTCCTGTGTCTCTTTGATAGACTCCATCATTTATTCCTTTTTTTTTTTTTGATCATTTTCTTAATTTCTGGTATTATAACATGCTCCAGGCTAGTTTTGTTATTTACGCTCTTGTCCTAGAAATAATCATTACTACAAACACCATGGTTCCTTTAATTGGAGATAATATCAAAACTCTGGAAGCTAGGCATGATTTTACTAAGATCTTCTTGCTTCTGATCTATTTCAGGTGACAGCACAGGGTAATATATGTGTATATACTAACCTGTGTCTATACTCATATTTCTATATTTGACTACCTATCTTTATATGTTGTCATGTATACACGCTCAGTCGTGTCTGACTCTTCATGACCTTATGGACTGTAGCCTGCCAACCTCCTCTGTCCATGGGATTACATTGACAAGAATACCAGAATGGGTTGCCATTTCCTCCAGAAGAATTTCCCCACCCAGGGATTGAACCTGCATCTCCATTAGCTCCTGAATTGGCAAGTGTATTCTTTACCACTGAAGCATCTGCTTTTATATTTAGGTGTTCATGAGTTTATACTGATGTCTCCAGCTCTAGTCTGTTAATACATGGATACTTCTAGCCTTCCCTTCTTATTTCTATCTACTGTATCACTTCAACAGTGAGAAGTATGGATCCCATCATCTGCTGCTCTTTTACATAACTGTTCACCATACTATATACACGAAGTGAGTGGTTTCAGAACGGTTAGTCAGTTCTCCATGAGAAACACTCTACCCAAAAGAGGACTGTGATATGCATGGTTCCTTTACCTTTATGTGTCCACTCATTTCCAAAATCATCTACATAAGAGCACTATCCCACTACACCTTCATTGAGTTATTTGATATGACTGAGGTGGCAGATTGGTCCCAGGGCAGCCAGCAGCAGGGAGATGGGGGAGCCCTTCGCTTCTGAGTGTCCTCTAACCTCAGCTTGAGCCTTCCCCAGAATGCCTTTCTGGGATTTCAGGAGGGTTTTGCCCCTGCCCCCAGGCAGCACATTGACCAAAACCCAGCAGCTGGTGAAGGTTTGCACTCTCAATGAGGATATGCTGGGACAGCCAGTGTGCTGCACATGTTGTCCAGCTAGGTGGAGAGGCTGAAAGGCACGTCTTTGTTAGTCAGGGCCTGACAAAATTTGGTCTGCTAGAGAAGAGAATGGCAAACCTCATCAGTATTCTTTCCTTGAGAACCCCTGAGCAAAATGAGAAGGCAAAAAGATATGACACCAGAAGATGAGACCCCCCAGGTCAGTAGAAATACAATATGCTGGTAGGGAAGAGCAGAGGGACAACTTTGTAAATAATGAGGAAGCTGAGCTAAAGCGGAAACTTTGCTCCGTTGCTCAGTTGTGGATGTGTCTGGTGCTGAAAGTAAAGTCCAGTGCTGTAAAGAACAATATTGCAGAGGAACCTGGAATGTTAGATCTATGAATCAAGGTAAATTGAAGTGGTCAAGCAGGAGATGGCAAGAGGGAACATCGATGTCTTAGGAATCAGTAAACTAAAATGGATAGGAACAGGCAAATTTAATTCACATGATCATTATATCTACTACAGTGGGCAAGAATCTATCGGAAGAAAAGGAGTAGCCCTCATAATCGATAAAAGAGTCCAAAATGCAGTCCTTGGGTACAGTCTCAAAAACGATAGAATGATTTCAGTTCATTTCCAAGGCAAACCATTCAACATTAGAGTAATCCAAATCTATGCCCCAATTGCTAATGTTGAAGAAGCTGAACAGTTCCATGAAGATCTGCAAGACCTTCTAGCACCAACAGCAAAAAAAAGAGATGGCCTTTTCATCACAGGGGACTGGAATGCAAAAGTAGGAAGTCAAGAAATACCTGGAGCTAACAGGCACTGGCCACAGAACTGGAAAAGGTCAGTTTTCCTTCCAATCCAAAAGAAGGGCAATGTCAAAGAATGTTCAAACTACCTCATAGTTGCACTTATTTCACATGCTTACAAGGTAATACTCAAAATCCTTCAATTTAGGCTCAACAGCCTTCAATTTAGGCTTCAACTGAGAACTTCCATGTGGACAAGAAGCAACAGTTAGAACTGGACATGGAACAATGGACTGGTTCCAAATTGGGAAAGGAGTATGTCAAAGCTGTATTTCCACCCTCATCATTTAACTTATATGCAGAGTACATCATGAGAAATGCTGGGCTCTGTGAATCACAAGCTGGAAATAAGACTGTTGGGTGAAATATCAACAACTTCAGATAAGCAGATCATACCACTTTAATGGCAAAAAAGCAAAGAGGAACCAAAGACCCTCTTGATGAAGGTGATAGAGGAGAGTGGAAAAGCTGGTATAAAACTCCACATTAAAACAACTAACATCATGGCTGCTGGCTCCATTCTTTCATGACAAATAGATGGGGGAAAAGTTAAAACAGTGACATATTATTTTCTTGGTTTCCAAAATCACTGTGGGCAGTGACTGCAACCACGAAATTAAAACACACTTGCTCCTTGGAAGAAAAGCTGTGGAAAACCTAGACAGTGCTAGAAAACAGAGACATCACCTTGCAAACAAATGTCTATATAGTCAAAGCTGTGATTTATCCAGTAATCATAAACAGACATGAGAGTTGGATTATAAAGAAGGTTGAACACTAAAGAACTGATGCTTTCAAACTGTGGTGCTGGAGAAGACTCTTGAGAGTCCCTTGGACAGCAAGGAGATCAAACAAATCAATCCTAAAGGAAATCGACCCTGAATATTCATTGGAAGGATTGATGCTGAAGCTGAGGCTACAATATTTTTGCCACCTGAGGTGAAGAACTAACTCATTGGTAAAGACCTTGATACTGGGAAAGATTAAGGACAAGAGAAGAAGGGGGTGACAGAGAATGTGATACTTGGATGACCTCACTGACTCAATGGACGTGAGTTTGAACAACATGGATATAGTGAAGGACAGGGAAGCCTGGTATAGTGCAGTTCATGGTGTCACAAAGAGCCAGACACAACTTAGCAACTGAACAACAACTCATTTCCAAAGCACTTACATAAATATACTGTCCCACTACCACCTTCATTGAGGTTACTTTTTACATTTTTAATGAAGTCAGTTTCTTTTGTCACAGTCGTCATTCCAATTTGGGATCCAACAGCTTCTTAATGGTTTTCTTTATTTGAATATAGACAGGTATTCTTTGTGTCATTAAGTTTCACTGGTTTTGACCAATGCATAGTGTTATATATCCACCATTACAGTATTGTACTGAATACTTTCAATGATCTAAGAAAATCCCTATTCTTCACCTATTTAACTACCCTTCCAGCACATGGCAACTACTGTGCTTTTAACTATCTTCATAGTTTTGCTTTCTTGGAATGTCATATTAATGGAATTATACAGTATGTAACCCTTCCAGATTAGCTTCTTTGGTTTATCAATTTGCATTTATGATTCATTTACATCTTTTCATGTTTCTTTTATATTTACAGATGAAGAATATTCTATTTTACGGATGTACCACAATTTGTTGTTTCTATTTACAAACTGAAGAACACATTGATACTTTGCAGTTTTCATAAATTTTGAAGGATATTGCTATAAACAATCATATACAGATTCTTTGAGTGGAAGTAAGTTTTCAAATCAGTTCAATATATATCTAGGAACTTAATTTCTGGATCATAGGATAAACATAATATACTTCTGAGGTAAACCAAGGAATTAAAAGCTCACAGTAAAGTATAGACATCAGAAAATGACTATGTATTGCTGTAGGAAGGACTTAAGTTCAAACTAAAATTCATTTAAAAAGTATCTACCTGCTTTCTGATTCAAAAATTTCAAAAGCTATTACCGTTCATTTAGTGATACAGCCTAGCAGTTGCAATCCATTTCAGGCTCTATACATGGCAATGGTATGCATAAATCAAGGGGTTACTTTATCCAGTAGTGATGGAAAAAAATCAATAGTTTAAGGAAACTGGCTTCACCTCCATGACTTATGTCAAAGAGATGCTTGGCACTGCTTGATTCCCAACCTCTATCTACATTCTTCTCCCTCAAATTGGTTCTAAAGTTATCCTCTCTTGCAGGTTCATTGTGGCTTGGTACACAAGCCTAGTTTTATACATGCAGTTGTGATCAAATTAGGATTATTACATTTTGGGAAAAAAAATATAGCTAAATTTGAGTCAGATAAACAATAAATTTTAAAGTATGCATATGTCTCAGTGTTACAACTATTAATTATTTATCACAAAATCATATTTAATTGCCATTAAATGTTGGACACGACTTAGCAACTGAAAAGCAACATGTTTAAATGAATGTCTTGTATTTTCTTTTTGATTTCTACTTAATAGCTTTTATTCTACACTTTAAAGATCAGCACTAAAAAGCTCTTACTGCTGACTCAAACTGACTCCTTATCCCTGAAGCTGGTTTTTAAATTTTTTAATCACAATGAACTATGGAAAATTCTGAAAGAGATGGGAATGCCAGACCACCTGGCCTGCCTCTTGAGAAACCTGTATGCAGGTCAGGAAACAACAGTTAGAACTGTACATGGAACAACAGACTGGTTCCAAATAGAAAAAGGAGTACATCAAGGCTGTATATTGTCACCCTGCTTATTTAACTTATATGCAGAGTACATCATGAGAAATGCTGGGCTGGAGGAAGCACAAGCTGGAATCAAGATTAACAGGAGAAATATCAATAAACTCAGATAAGCAGATGACACCACCCTTAATGGCAGAAAGTGAAGAAGAACTAAAGAGCCTCTTGATGAAAGTGAAAGAGAAGAATAAAAAAGTTGGCTTAAAGCTCAACATTCAGAAAACTAAGATCATGGCATCTGGTCCCATCACTTCATGGCAAACAGATGGAGAAACAGTAGAAACAGTGGCTGACTGTTTTTCGGGGCTCCAAAATCACTGCAGATGGTGATTGCAGCCATGAAATTAAAAGATGCTTACTCCTTGGAAGGAAGTTATGACCAACCTAGATAGCATATTAAAAAGCAGAGACATTACTTTGCCATCAAAGGTCCATCTAGTCAAGGCTATGGTTTTTCCAGTAGTCATGTATGGATGTGAGAGTTGGACTATAAAGAAAGCTGAGAGCCGAAGAATTGATGTTTTTAAACTATGGTGTTGGAGAAGACTCTTGAGAGTCCCTTGGACTGCAAGGAAATCCAACCAGTCCATCCTAAAGGAGATCAGTCCTGGGTGTTCATTGGAGGGACTGATGCTGAAGCTGAAACTCCAATGCTTTGGCCACCTGATGTGATGAGCTGACTCATTTGAAAAGACCCTGATGCTGGGAAAGATTGAAGGCAGGAGGAGATGGGATGAGGAGAGGATGAGATGGTTGGATGGCATCACTGACACAATGGACATGGGTTTGGGTGGACTCTGGGAGTTGGTGGTGGACAGGGAGGCCTGGCCTGCTGTGGTTCATGGGGTTTCAAAGTGTGGGACATGACTTAGTGACTGAACTGAACTGAATGAATTAACTCATCGCCTAATTAGTTAGTGGATCTCATCATATCTAGAGAAACTCTCAGGCATTCTGGTGACTTTGGAACAACAGCCTTGCCAATTATCTGACTGTTCTTGTAAGTAATCAAAGTTCTTTCTTTGAACTCACTGAGTTGGCTGAGATCTGATACATACTGATGGAATTCCTTAGAGCCACTGACTTTCTGTTAACTTGCATTGCACAGTACCACCTGTTCCTGGGTTCAGTGTTCCCATATTCTAATACTATACAATTGTTTGATGTTGAGTACACTGAGGTCCACTTCCGAGCTCTGATAGTGTATTCTGGTTAATGGTTTGCAGTAGGTGCATAGAGTTTTTGGTGTGCACTCAACAGCCCACAAAATGAGTATTCTTTCTTCCTTCCCTCTTACCCAGGTTTACATCATTCTTTCAATAAATTTCTAAATGAACTGAGATTTTCTTTCACTAAAATTCTTCCTATGTATTATCTTCTTTAATTGGACACAGTGCATAGAATGATCTCTAGGTTCAGTGCTCTTTCAGCCATGTTCAGACCCCTCAACAGTCAATAATGAAACTAGGAAAAGTGATCCAACTGAAGAACAGAATGCTCAGGCAATATTTCAGTGGTGTAGGAGAGGAAGAAAAAGTTAAATTATGTGGGAAGAAGAGAGTCAGAGAAGCATGAAGAAATAAAGGTAGATGCCTGAAGATAAAAATTGGTGACAGTATTTCATCATGCTTTGTGGAGTCAATTCTGTCTCGACCTCACATATTTCTCCAAATCCTTCTACATTTTATTAATCTGTACAAAATATTTGCAAGGTAGCTTTAACATTCTTTGGCATTGCCCTTGTTTAGGATAGGAATGAAAACTGATCTTTGCCATTCCTGGACCACTACTGAGTTTTCCAAATTTGCTGACATACTGAGAGCAGCGCTTTAACACATCATCTTTTAGGATTTTAAAGGGCTCAGTTGGAATTTCATCACTTCCACTAGGTTTGTGCATAGTAATGCTTCCTAAGGCCCACTTGACTTCATACTCCAGGATGTCCAGCTCTAGGTGAGTGACCATACCATGACCACATCATGGTTACCCAGGTTATTAAGATTTTTTATTTTTTTACAGTTCCGTATATTCTTGCCACCTCTTCTTAATCTCTTCTGCTTCTGTTAGGTCCTTACTGTTTTTGTCCTTTAGATGCCCATTCTTTCATGAAATATTCCCTTAATATCTCCAATTTTCTTGAAGAGATCTCTAGTCTTTCCATTCTATTGTTTTACTCTATTCTTTTGAATTGTTCATTTAAGAAGGCCTTTGTATCTCCCCTTGCTATACTCTGAAACTGCATTCAATTCTTTCTTTCCCCTTCACCTTTGCCTTTTACTTCTTTTCTTTCCTTAGCTATTTGTAAAGCTTCCTCAGGAGACTAATTTGCCCCCGTGCATTTCTTTTTCTTTGAGATGGCTTTGGTCCCAGCCTCCTGTACAATGTTATGAATCTCTGTCCATAGTTCTTCAGGAACTCTATCAGATCTAATCCCTTGAGTCTATTTTTCACCCCCACTATATAATCATAAGGGATTTGACCTAGCTCATACCTGAAAAACCTAGTGATTTTCCCTATTTTCTCTATTTAAGCCTTAATTTTAAATAAGGAGCTCATGATCTAAGCCACATACAGCTCCAGGTCTTGTTTTCACTGACTATATAGAGCTCCATCTTCTATTGCAAAGAACTGATTTTGGTGTTGACCATCTCGTAATGTCCATGTGTAGTGTTGTCTCTTGGGTTGATGGAAGGGGTGTTTGCTCTGACCAGCATGTTCTCTTGACAAAACTCTTTTAGCTTTTGTCATGCTTCACTTTGTACTACAAGGACAAACTTGTCTGCTATTCCAAATATCTCTTGACTTCTTATTTTTTCATTCCAAACTTCTATGATGAAAAGACATTGTTTTTTGATGTTAGTTTTAGAAAGTGTTATAGGTCTTCATAGAACTGGTCAACTTCAGCTTCTTTGCCATTAATAGTTGGGACCTAGTCTTGGATTACTGTGATACTGAATTTTTGCCTTGGAAGAGAACCAAGACCATTCTGTCATTTTTGAGGCTACATCCAAATACATTTCAGACTCTTCTGTTGACTATGAGGGCTTCTCCATCTTTTCTAAGGGATTCTTGCCCACGGTATTAGGTATAATGGTCATCTGAATTAAATTTGCCCACTTCTGTCCATTTCAGTTCACTAATTCCTAAAGGTGTCAGTGTTCAATCTCACCATTTCCTGCTTGACCATATCCTATTTACTTGTATTGATCAACCTAACATTCCAGATTCCTATGCAATATTGTTCTTTGTAGCATTGAACTTTATTTTCAAAACCAGACACATCCACAACTGAGTATTGTTTCTGCTTTGGCCCAGCCGCTCATACATTCTGGAGCTATTAATTGTACCTAGTAATTGTCCTCCCCTCTCCCCCAGTATTACATTGGACACCTTATAATCTAAGGGGCTCATCTTCTGGTGTCATATTGTTTTGCATTTTCATAGTGCTCATGAAGTTCTCAAGGTAGGAATACTGGAGTACATTGTCATTTCCTTTTCCAGTGAACCACATTTTGTCAGAATTTTTTACTATGATCCATCCATCTTGGGTGGCCCTTCATGGCATGGTTAATAGCTTCACTGATTTGGCAAATCCCTTCACATTGACAAGGCTGTGATCCATGAAGTGGCTTTGCCAAATAATGTTCAAGCTACCATACAATTATGCTCATTTCATGTGCTAGCAAGGTTATGCTCAAAATCCTTCAAATGAGGATTCAGCACTACATGAACTGAGAACTTCCAGATGTACAAACTGGGTTTCCAAGAGGCAGAGGAACAAGAGATCAAATAGCCAACATTCGTTGTATCATAGAAACAGCAAGATAATTCCCCCCCAAAACATCTACTTCTACTTCATTGACTATGTTAAAGACTTTGACTCTGTAGATCACAACAAAGTGTGGAAAATTCCTAATGAGATGGGAGTACCGGACCCCCTTGCCTGTCTCCTGAGAAACCTGTATGTGGACAAGAACCAACAATTAGACCCAGACATAGAATAACTGACTGGTTCAAAACTGGGAAAGGAGTACAACAAGGCTCTATATTGTCACCCTGCTTATATGCAGACTACATTATGCAAAATGCCAGGCTAGAAGAATCACAAGTTGGAATCAAGAATGTTGGGAGAAATAACAACCTGAGATATGCAGATGATATCACTCTAATGGCAGGAAGTGAAGAGGATCTAAAGAGCTTCTTGATGAGGGTGAAAGAGGAGAGTGAAAATGTCTTGAACTCAACATCAAAAGTGTCTAAGATCAAGGCTTCTGGTCCCATATCTCATGGTAAATAGATGGGGAAAAAGTGACAGATTTTGTGGATACTGATATGGGAATAAATAAACACAGATATAAACATCTGTATTGGAGTAGGAAATGGCAACCCACTTCAGTATTCTTGCCTGGGAAATTCCATGGACAGAGGAGCCTGTAAGGCTACAGTCTATGGGGTCATAAAGAGTATCCAACTTTGGATACTCTTTGAGTGCAGTACAGCATACATCTGTATATATAGCTATACAGATACTAATATAGAATTCGTATAAGTGTATATTAAGTATATATTACAAACAGACTTAATATACACTAGGAATATCTGTTGGAGAAGGCAATGGCACCCCACTCCAGTACTCTTGCCTGGAAAATCCCATGGACGGAGGAGCCTGGTATGCTGCAGTCCACGGGGTCGCTGGGAGTCCGACATAACTGAGCGACTTCACTTTCACTTTTCACTTTGATGCATTGAAGAAGGAAATGGCAACCCACTCCAGTGTTCTTTCTTGCCTGGAGAATCCCAAGGACGGCAGAGCCTGGTGGGCTGCTGTCTATGGGGTAGCACAGAGTGACGACTGAAGTGACTTAGCAGCAGCAGCAGCAGGAATATCTGTAAACATTGACACTAAAAAAAACCACAATAAAAGAGTACCTATTCAGATTATTTAGATAGATTGATGTAAAGTTGAGAAAGAAAAAAATAAACTGCAAAACTGCAAAATAGTTCATTTAGGTACAATAGAGACTCCTTCAAAGAGACTGGCAAGCATTGAGTTTTACTAACCAAAACATAAAGTGATTATATTGGAGGAAGCATTAGTTTAGAATGAGTTATTTACTTAATTGACCAATTTTGAAATCTATAATTGTAATTAGGTAGCATAATTTTGAAACCACAGTATTTTGCTTAACTTATTGAGCATTTATTTAACTTTTATTATTTGCAATTTTTGGTGTGCCTTCCAAAGATTACTGAGATGTAAGTAGTGATGCAGTGGAGCCAGCTCATACTAGCTCACTGGAGCCAATTATGCACAACTCTTTCCAACTCAGTTTTTAAGGATGTCAAGTTAGCAGCATCAAATCTGCCATAGTAAAAATATTTATGGAAATTAGTTTAAACTCAGGGCATCTTTTTATATACATATTTTAAAAAGTTTGAGAGCCAGTAAGACATTTGTCACTGAGTCATTATTAATTAATGTCTAGACTACTGAAAAATTATATACTCTAGTTTTTTTCACTTAAATAGTGCTTTTATTTATTTCATATAAAATAATTTTTCTTTACAATTTAGGTATTGGTAATGTCATAACAATAAACATTTCATATGTTTCTGTGATAATTATATATTTTTCAAAATCTGTATTTGTATCAAAGGAGAAAATATATTCTTTTTAAAGCAAATTAAAAAAAAATTGATGATGATAATTAAAGACAAAGCTGACCTGGACAACTTGAAAGTAAAAGTATATTTTCACTTTTCTGGGCTACAGTCCATAGGGTTAGAAAGAGTTGGACATGACTGAAACAACCTAGGCTAGCAGATTATCACAGATAAATCAGGTACAGTGATGCTGGTACATGATTAATTGGTGTGTTGGGGAACTTTAAATCAGTGAGTCTACTTCAAATTTAAGCTGTCCATGTTTATAAAACATTGCAGTAAATTGTCATGAATGACCAACCAAAAAGTATGTCACCCTCCTGTCAGTTCATCTGCTTCATAAAAACATGGAAACTTTTAAAAAACAAACCTGTGCTTTCCATAATTATTGTTGATCAATATAATATGATCCAAATATCTGGATGTTGAATTCTCTGACCATGGAATAGCCAAAATGCTCTTCTTCCTTCTCTCCGACACTTGGTATCATCTAATTCTTTTGTTTTATTGCAAAGCATATTTTTTAGTTTTGTTTTTATTTAATCTTAAATTTTTCTTGTTCTATGACAGTAACATTGAAAAGTATTATTCATGTTGAGACAAGTTTTGGTTTTCACATGGGTTGTCTAGGTTCATCCTGAAGAAATATCTTACTAGAGGACCATTAGATCATTTTAGAACTAGTTATCAAGAAGAAGACAATCAGCAGTCAGTAAGAAGAACAAATAAAACTTAATACATTGCTCTCAGAGTTCAAAATTATGGGAGTCATAGATGCTTTCCACAATTGAAAAATTTGTATTTCTTATTTACCAACAACATAGAGCATGTATATTTTTTTCTTTTGTCTGTCTCTCAGGAAGTTTTCAAAGATTGCAAATTCTCTAATGTTCATTAACAGTTCCTTATATCAAAGGATCTCCATAATTTTCATATACTAATTTTTAAAAAGACATTGCTTTTTTTGTTCAGCTTAAATTATTCTTATTTCTATTGAAAAAAACCTATTGATCCCTTAGCAGAATTTTAATAGTATGTTTTTAATTTCTCCTTTAGCACTTATTAGAGTTTTTAGAAAATAGGAATTATTTGTTACAAGCTTGTACTCAGAACAAGTTATGCAGAAGTTATTTCCAGTATTGAGATTTTGGTATACCAAAAGCAAAACAAAACTGCCAGGACTGTGTTTCAATATATCTGAATAGTGGCTATGCCACATACTAATATCTTTCTTAACTTTTTAATTTCATCACAATAGTAAGATTAAAGAATCTTATTTTAACTGTTTTGTATGGGTTCATTTAAACTAGAGAGATGTTTTGAACACCAACTAAAAATAAGAAATAACTCATAAATTATCATCACTGCTTTACAACTTTTTTACACTTTTGTTTCTGCTTCCTTTTCATAATTTTTTCCTCTTTATTTCTTCTGTTTGTCCTTTTTCTACTATTTTCTTTCTTTTCACCTCTTTTTGTTCTTTATTTCTCTTCCTATCATACTTATTCTTTCCATTAAAATATTTATCTTCTTTTTATTGTCAACTTTCTCCCTTTTTCTTTCTTCCTTCTTCTTTTTTTTTTTTTTTTTTCACTTCTTCTGCTATGAAGCCACCATATATTTCTTCCTCCTTGGTCTCTCCTTTTTTCCTCCTCTCTACTCCCTTCCTTTCCCATTTCTGTTTCACACACCCTGCTCCTTCACTTTTCATTTTTAATCTTCCCCTTCTTTGGAATAGTCATGGAAAAGAAAACATAAAGACATCTTGACCTACCTCATTCCAGTTTCTGTTGTCCATAATTCTATTGGGGGCTTTTTGTATTATGCGCAGATTCATACTAAACTACATATATTTTTTTCCTACATTTCTCTTGCATTATGATTCCAACACTCACTTGGAGCCACAAAGTAAAATTTTTATAACTTTGAATACAAAATTTCCACATCTGTTTTCTATTAGCTTGCCTCTGTTCTTGTTTTTGCTACATAATTTTCACTTCTATACACTTATGATATTTGGACAATGAAAATATTGAAAGATAATAACAGTTAGAAAAGTCCAATAATAAATATTATAGATATGTTTACATAAAATTATATGCCTATTAGTGTCACCTAAGACTATCATAAAGGAGAATAAATAGATTTTCTCATATATGAAATAAAGGAAGGGGTTAGCAAACTTCAGTTCAGAAGTGGGAAGATGGTCAGAGAATAGGTTATATTGAGTTTGAGTTCCTCAGGAAAGGCTTACTTTATTAATAAACCACTTATTTTCATTTTAAATTCATGAAGGCACACAGTGTCTCTCAACATATGTCTGTTGGCACAACGTATTTGTCTAAATTCAATTTCTATTCTTCCAGCTTTCAGATAATGAAGACAAATAGGCTTCATATGTCAAACTTGTCACTACTTGGAGAGGACTGTTAAAAATCTATCACCCATTGCCTAGAATCTTTATTTTAAAAGTACACAAACTTCTTTAGTCCATTAATTTGTGTAAATAAGAGAAAAATATGAGATCTTTGCAATTTTTATATAAGTGAATTTGTCACACTTTCACATTTACACATGCTTTTGGAATTAAAGTTGGAAGTATTTTCCCCAAGATTACAGCTTAGATTGTTTTCTAAGAATTAATCTTGGAGAAAAAATAACTTTATGGCTTATTTTATTGCATTGCTTTTGTGGAGATACTGAGTTTACATAGTCAATTTACTTTGCTTATTAACTTGTTCCATAGTGTGGATACTTATTTTTAATTTAACATTTATAAGGCTGTATATATACATTTCCAAAAGTCTTACTTAGTTTAGTTTTAGGCTTTATGTAACTTATTAACTTCTCTCTTTATAACTCATAAATATTCAAAGGAATCCAAGGAGAGTTTTGTCTGCCATCAAGTTGAAGTAAGTAACTCTTTTCAACAAGCCTGCCTCATCTCATTTTCCTTGTCTCTGTCATTGGCCACCTTTCTAACAAGTATCCTGGACCCACGTTAACAACTTCAACTGTAAACTAGTTCCCTGACTCTTAAGGGCTGAATTGTGCCCTGCTCAATTGTTATGTTATGTTATGTTATGTTAAATTGTTATGTTATGTTAAATTGTTATGTTAAAGCTCCAACACGGGGCATCTCAAAATGTGGCTGTAAGGAGGGACTGTCTTTAAAGAGATAATTAAGTTGAAATGAGGTAGTATGTGTGGGGTCCTAATCCAACAGGACTAGTAAATGAGAAGTATCTGTTCTTAGAGAAAAGGCAGTATAAGGACAGAGAGAGAAACAAGCCATCTGTTTGTCAAGGAGAGAAGGCTCACCAGAAACCAACTCTGTCTGCAATTTGATCTTGGACTTCAAGCCTCCAGAACTGTGAGAAAATAAAATTTCACTATCTAGAATGAGTGATAGCTATTAAGTTACCTTAAATTGTCAATACTAATAATGAACAGATAAGAGATTTTTATTGACTCCAAGTCATGTTCACCTGTACATTTCCTTTGTAATTCATGCTAGCTCAGTTCCACAAAAGTGCATATGTCAATATTCATGCTAGATATCAGGCTAATTACAAGAACATTTGAGGGAGACAATTATATAAATAGCAATCTTTTGTATGATATGGTGGCTCAGATGTTAAAGAATCTGTCTGCAATGTGGGAGACGGGGTTCAATCCCTGGGTCAGAAAGATCCCCTGGAGGAAGTATGACAACCCATTCTAGTATTCTTACTGGGAGAATTCCATGGACAGAGGAGCCTGGTGGACTACAGTCCACAGAGTCACAAAGAATCAGACAAACTGAGTGATTAACATTTTCATTACACTTTCACTTTAATTTTCAAATGATCAGTACAAAAAATGAAGAGGGAGAGTTCTTCACTGATTCCAACTTATGTTCACATGTTCATTTCTTTTGTAATTCATGCTATTTCAGTTTCATAAAAAGGTGCTTGGCAACATTCGTACTAGCTATCAGGCTTGTTATAAGGACATTTAAGGGAGATAATGATATAAATAGCAATCTTTTATATGATTTAGAAACTGTGACTAGGAAAATAGTCACATTTATTTGGGACTACAGAGAAGGAGAATCTATATCAAAGTAGGGCGATATCTAAACTGAGTGTAGAGGAATGGTAACTAGAAGTTTGACAAGTGGGAAAAAAATATGAGGAAATGACGTATTAGAAAACAGAATAATAGGGGTTTCCTTCGTGGTCCAGTGGCTAAAGACTCCAGGATCCCAACCCAGTGGGTCCAGGTTAAATTCCCAGTCTACAATTACTGTGTATAACACAAAATTCTTTAGGAAATTTGGCATTTTCTGTCAAAATTTAAATGTACAGACTCTTTCAGTTAACAATTCTTTGTCTAGAACTACATGCTGCAGGAATCCCCCAAATGGAAACAGAATATATTTTATAGCAATCCTTCAAATGGAAGCAGATATAGATTTTCAATAATATTCTTAGCATCATTCATTCATTCATTGAATATTAGTCTTACCTACAATATGTCAGGAACTATACTATGCACTAGGAATGAAGCAATGAGCAAAATATATCTAACACATGCCTTCCTGAAGATTATAGATTAGTGAACAAGAGAAAAATAATTAAAATTTACACAGATGGTTAGATATAAGCTGTGAAAGTAGAATGAAAATAAATACAGGATGCTATGAGAGTTTGATAGTAGAATTTTTATACTAAGGTATACTATGGTGGCTACTACTAAAGTAGTTACATTTAAGCTAACATTTCAAGGATAGCTAGCAGTATGGTGGGGGTTAGGACTGAGGGTGGAAATAAAAAGTCTGAATCCTAGTCTGTGAGGTCATAGAAATACCCCCTAAGGAAGTGACATTTCATCGGAGATGTGAAAAGAGAGAGTAGGGTATGTGGGGAAGAGAAGAAATTTCTAGACAAAGGAAACCCCATGTGAGAATATATGAGAGAAAAATAAACGTTGGAGCTAAAACAAGGTCATTTTGTTGCTTAAACATAATATTTCAAGCTCTGACAGAAACTCTTAAATATGATTAATAAAGAGCTAAATTATGCTACACTCATAATATGAAATCCTATGAAAAAATATAGACACACAAACAGATCAGACAGAAGATAGATGTCTTGTTAAATGAAAAAAAAAAAATGTATCTCAAAACTATGTTTCAATTTAGAAAAAAACAAAAATTATACCATATGCATATTGTGTATGCATGGTTATTTATTGGTTGAATGATTTTATAATCCTTCATATATGAAAACTGTATTTTGTTTTCATCATTACTGTTTTTTAAGGCATTCCATGTCTTATACTTTTACCTGATTGTATGGTCAGGCCACTCAAGATAGGCTGCTGTCTTGTTCTCAGTACAGCCTCTGCCCTACCAGTCTCAATTTACAACCTACTCAATGATTGGCCTGCCTTCTTAATCTTAAATGATGTCCCTGGTAGCTCAGCTGGTAAAGAATCTGCCTGCAATGCAGGAGACCCTGGTTCGATTCCTGGGTCGGGAAGATCCACTGGAGAAGGGGTAGGCTACCCACTTCAATACTCTTGAGCTTCCCTGGAAGCTCAGATGGTAAAGAATCTGCCTGCATTGTGGGAAACCTGGGTTCGATCCCTGCACTGGGGAGATCCCCCAGAGGAGGGCATGGCAACCCATTCCAGTATTATTGCCTGAAGAATCCCCAAGGACAGAGGAGCATGGCGGGCTATAGTCTATGGGTTTGCAAAGAGTCAGACATGACTGTGTGATTAAGCACACCACTTAATCTTAAAGCCTAATCCATAGCTGCCTAGGGGCTTGCTCCCCAGCCCCAGCTAGAATCCACTGGGTTGGGGTTGCAAAGAGTCAAACAAACTGAGCAACTAACATTAACCAAGACTTAGGTACTTTGTGATAGTTTCCCTGGTGACCAATGAGTCAAAAAAGGAGTCAATTCCCCCTGGAACTGGCAACACTCCCGACCCCATTCTGCCACCTTAGTGAAGACTGTAGCAAGCCCTGTCCTGCCTGCTGTGTGCCATCCACATTTGGGTGTCTCTCTAGAACCCACTTGGCTCAGACATTTAAGATCAACTATCAAGATACATCACTGATGTCTCTGTCACTATCTTCAGGTTCTTCAGTGTTGAGTTGGGCAGTTATAAGATTTGCAGGTCTACAGGGTGCAGCTCAAGACATCCCCCGGAAAAAAATTATCTGTAGCAGATCTTATTTTTCCTTCAATCTGCTTTTTCTGTCATCCACTTAATTAAATGTTTCACCTGTAATGGTGCAGAATTGTACAATGCACAATCAGATTTTATGACAGTATCTTTGTTTAGTAGCTAAGTCGTGTCCAACTCTTGCAACCCCATGGACTGTAGACCGCCAAGCTCCTCTGTTCATGGGATAACTCAGGCAAGAATACTAGAGTGGGCTGTCATTTCCTTCTCCAGGGGATCTTTCAGACCCAGGGATCGAACCATGTCTCCTGCATTGGTAGGCAGATTCTTTACCACTGAGTCACCAGGGAAGCCCTAAGCCTCTTTTACATATCAGTAAAGAGAGATACTTTAACTGAAAAAAATTAATTGAATAGTTTTTTGTTTTATTTTAATTTTTAAGTCTGGGGGTGGATGAGTCTTTGCAGCAAGGAAAGTGAGCAGCTGGATTGTTAATAATTAGATAATGTTCCATAAGATCTAATTTGAGATTCTAATCCAACTCAATATATTATATTGAACCCAAGAGGTAAGTAAAGACAAATTCAGTAAGACATGCCTAGGACTTCAGAGTTTAAAGTTGAGTCTGAATTTTTGCTAAAAAAAAAAAAAAAAAAAAAAAGAGGGAGGGGGGAATAGTTCACAGCAAACTTTTTTGAGGTGCGTGACATGAAATCTTTATCACAAAAGGTTAGGGGCAAACGACTTTGGAATATACAGCCTGTGTTAAGGATATCCATGGTTCAAAGTTTAGATTACTTTTTAGTGTTTATAAGATATATTGCAACAGCTAAGATGTGTAAGAAAATAAAGGCCCAAAGTGTTAAAAACAATTACTAGCCTATAGATGGTATCTCAGGTCACTCAATACGATAGGAAGGGAGGAGTGCTCCACAGATGAAAAAGCCTAGGATCCACCTTGGACATTAATTCATTTATTATTCATAATCATTTATGCAATATCTATTGCTACATAGGATTCCCTGTTGGTTCAGTCAGTAAAGAATTCACCTGCCGTGCAGGAGACAAAGGTTTGATCTCTGGGTTGGGAAGAGCCCCTGGAAAAGGAATCGGAAGTCCACTAAAGTATTTTTACCCTGGAAATCCCGTGGACAGAGGAGTCAGGCAGGCTTCACTGCAGTCCATGGGGTCGCAAAGAGTCGAACATGACTTAGCGACTAAAGCACCACCACGACCAGCATTGCTACACAGAAGTATTTCTTTATTTATCAGTGATAAAACAGTGAAAAATACTGTCAAACTATTCACTTTTATGGAATTCATGTCCTAGTGGACTGTAGAATATTATAATAAGGGCAAGTGTGAAAAAAGCACCAGCTAAACAGTGTGAGAAGAGGCTGTTACCAAGGAGTGAGAAAAAAACAGAAATAATATGGTATCACTCGGAGAGAGAGAAAGATTGAGAGATAAACAAAACATATTGAGAACAGAAGAATGGAAGGATGTAGTCATCAGGGTCAAATACTGGATAAGCAAATGGAAAAATGTCTCCTCGATTGCCCCCCTGGGCCTGTGGGGGCATGTGTCCTATTGACAATTATACTTTCATATATGCACAGCCATCGTGCAATTCAGAGAGTGGTATGTGCCATAAAAATAAATAAATAACAACCGACTAGATTCAGAGTGAGGATAAGCAGAAGTATGAAAAGATGCCACATTCCAACAGCAGAAGTAAGACATATGGTCTATAAATGCTACAAGTCTGAAAGAGCCAGGTTCCTTCCTAAATGGTCTTTGTAATTTCTCACTCTCAAACATGCAGAGTTTTCCATAAAAAGAATATACAAAAATAGTGCTATGAATTGGCATTATCTTGACAGCAAGAGTTTCAAAAAAACATGTGCAAAGGTGTATTGAATATTTTATTGTGTGTCTATCCATCCGTCAAAAGAATAGTGTGTCTATTCTAAGTTGGTTACCGATAAGCAAAATCAGAAAATCAAAAATATAAATATTTATCAAGACTCATAAATTCCTACATGACAAAGAATGCATAAAATTCAAGTTACATAGACTATGTGAGATAGGCTGTTGTTGAACTGGCAATCTCAATGCATTTGCCCTTGCAGAACAAGAAGCATCTATGAAACAATGTAAGAATATTATATCAGAGTAAGTCTGGAAACCTTTCTGATTAGTTTGTTCTTCATTTTGAAAAAAAAAAAAAAAATCAGCTTGTATGGAAAGATATTAGCATCACTCCATAGCTAGTTTGGCCCTGTAAGCGAAAATGATAGAGAGGTTCTTCTCTTAGCGCACATGTACCCCAATGAGCCATAGCTTTAGCAGTGATATCGTCTTTCATGTATCTATATCTGTTTCAGCATAGGGTAGTTTGAATATGCATTGCTAAGATTATTTGAGAGGGTATTGTCCCATCTTCATTGCACCATGTAGTTTTTTTTTTTTTTTCCTTTTCTTTCCCACAGATAATATAAACCTAATTGGACATCTTGCAATTCTGCATCATTATAAAAGAATGCTATACATGAACAATGCTTTATTTGAGCGGTTTATTTCCCTCTTCTGTAAGATAATACAAATGACAATCAGCTTGGGAACGTACACATGGCAGATTTTCATGGTACTGTTATATCAGTTTAGGTGCTATCTATGAAATCCTATGTGCCTAGTAATAACTTTAGAAAGCAGGGTTATCAAAGGAGTGCCTATTTCAGCAAGAAAGAGAATCATCCACAACTGGCAATCTCTATAGACTGCCAAATTACCCAAAATTCTATTCTGTAAAGCAGTAATCTTTATGTTTCAATAAAAAGGAACTCTCTCAGGGATAGCTATTGTGCTTATAACTGCACACTCAGGAGCTAATTTACATAATATTGCAAGAGACCACAGAAAACACACTGATTAAAAAAGATAATTTAAGATGAATGGAAGGCTGTTTGTGCCTATGATACTCTATTTTTATTCAATTATCAAGCACCTACTCTGTGCCTGGCATATATGAATCACTGAGAATAAAGATTTGAAAAGAAAAATCCCATGCCCCAAAGGAATCTATGTTTTAGTGCTATCAAATAGTAAACAGACCATAAGAGCAATGCTTCAGTCTTGTCACCATAAAAGTATGTATCATGGATATTTGGAGATGGGAATTTGAGGCTTTAAGAGTGTTGAGTTAAGGAAACTTTTTACACGAGAAGGCATTTGATGAGTTAGGAACAAAGATGAGGAACCAGAGAGGATATTCTATATAGAGAGAGTATCATGAGAATGCAATAAAAATTTAAAAAAAAAAAAAAAGCTGGGTACATTTTGTGCATAGAATATAATTTGGGTTGACCATGTACGTGGAAGAAAGAGAAAAAATAAGAGAGTGCAAGCCTTTGCCCCCCAGAGGAGACGCAAAGGACACAATCTCTGAAGCATCCAGTTTGGGGTTATTGATTTTATTTTTACATAAGCGTATATTCCTGTTGCATATCTCTTCTTAGCCAGAACCAAGCATTTACATGAGTGAATAGGCTGAAGTGAATAAGCAAATTACTGATTTTCGGAGTCATGAAAAATAGAAAGTTACACCTGAAAAGGCATGCATCTTCTTTTTTTTTTATTATTAGTTGGAGGCTAATTACTTCACAACATTTCAGTGGGTTTTGTCATACATTGATATGAATCAGCCATAGATTTACACGTATTCCCCATCCCGATCCCCCCCTCCCACCTCTCTCTCCACCCGATTCCTCTGGGTCTTCCCAGTGCACCAGGCCCGAGCACTTGTCTCATGCATCCCACCTGGGCTGGTGATCTGTTTCACCATAGATAATATACATGCTGCTCTTTCGAAACATCCCACCCTCACCTTCTCCCACAGAGTTCAAAAGTCTGTTTTGTACTTCTGTGTCTCTTTTTCTGCTTTGCATATAGGGTTATCGTTACCATCTTTCTAAATTCCATATATATGTGTTAGTATGCTGTAATGTTCTTTATCTTTCTGGCTTACTTCACTCTGTATAATGGGCTCCAGTTTCATCCATCTCATTAGGACTGATTCAAATGAATTCTTTTTAACGGCTCTCCGACATAAATCACAGCAAGATCCTCTATGACCCACCTCCCAGAATATTGGAAATAAAAGCAAAACTAAACAAATGGGACCTAATGAAACTTAAAAGCTTTTGCACTACAAAGGAAACTATAAGTAAGGTGAAAAGACAGCCCTCAGATTGGGAGAAAATAATAGCAAACGAAGCAACAGACAAAGGATTAATCTCAAAAATATACAAGCAACTCCTGCAGCTCAATTCCAGACAAATAAATGACCCAATCAAAAAATGGGCCAAAGAACTAAACAGACATTTCTCCAAAGAAGACATACAGATGGCTAACAAACACATGAAAAGATGCTCAACATCACTCATTATCAGAGAAATGCAAATCAAAACCACAATGAGGTACCATTACACGCCAGTCAGGATGGCTGCTATCCAAAAGTCTACAAGCAATAAATGCTGGAGAGGGTGTGGAGAAAAGGGAACCCTCTTACACTGTTGGCGGGAATGCAAACTAGTACAGCCACACTATGGAAAACAGTGTGGAGATTTCTTAAAAAACTGGAAATAGAACTGCCATATGACCCAGCAATCCCACTTCTGGGCATACACACCAAGGAAACCAGATCTGAAAGAGACACGTGCACCCCAATGTTCATCGCAGCACTGTTTATAATAGCCAGGACATGGAAGCAACCTAGATGCCTATCAGCAGATGAATGGAAAAGGAAGCTGTGGTACATATACACCATGGAATATTACTCAGGCATGCATCTTCTAATCCAAAGTTCTTTTTTATAGATAGACGGATTGAGTCTGGTTGGGAAAAGGAACTTGCCTATGGTCAAACACATTGCATAGTTGAATTAGATACAGTTTTTTAAATGTTGTAACCGTATAGATTTTGTTATATCACAGAGAAAAGTGCCTGTCGGAACTATTATGTAGACTTGATTCCCCTATGCAAGTATGGGACAGACTATATCCAAAACTCAGATTCCAAAAATCATTCTGTTATCAGATGTTTAATGAGCCGATAACAAACTTATTGTCTGAAGTTTCTTTATGCTTGTATCTTCTGGATACTGCCCACAGTGTGTCTCTTCTTACTTTGCTGTGGAGTATAAACTCATCTTCTTTGTGTTTCTTCTAATATTTTTGTGCTCATTTACTTCTGCTTTTTGGCACATCAAGCACAAAAAGCACATTAAATTCAATTTTGAGTTCTTTTTTTTTTTAGAATATGCATATAGTTAGAATTTTGGTGAAAGATTGAAAATTTACACAAGATTTGATGCGTGGTTATCAAATATTATTTGTGACTTTATTTCCAATGAAGACACAATAAAAATTCATGAGAGAATGCTTTCCTATTCCTGTGAGACTACTTAGTTTATTTTTGCATTCACTCTTAAAATCAGAGTTAAGAATTTGAGGGTTTATGCAGAGGTACTCTGTTAAATTATCACTTTTGGTGAATTTGAGTTTCTATATCCTGTCTTGCATATTTCTCAAAAGTGTAAAAACAGAAATTCAAGGTCTCCAGAATTTGTTAGGAAGACTAAAACTATAATTAAGATTTAGATTTCATTTCTTAAAGATTATATTTCACTATATTTGGGGGGTTTGTGGATTCTTTAGCTTTCTGCCAGATATTTAAAAATATCTATTCAGAAAATTATTTGTTTACAGTTCTATTTGTCTTTTGGGTCTAAGCATTTAGCTCACCTTCTAGTAAAAGTAGGAGTATCACTGTAATTTCCACTGGAGATAATATAAACAACTGCCAAATGAAGCAAATTAAAATAGAAATAAAATAAGCAATCTATAACAAGGTTGAACACTACAGAAAAGTTCAATAAGCTGTGGGTGTAAAATACGTATTTGAATCAAGACATATATATATATATCTGCAATAGTCATTTTATCAGACAGTGGGAAAGGAAGTCAAATTATAGCACTCCTTGAACTCAATGGTGATTTAGCATATAGCACTTTTAATAAATATGGTCGTATTTGTTGTTGTTTAGTCATTAAGTTGTGTCTGACTCATTTGCAACCCCATGGACTGTAGCCTGCCAGGCTCCTCTGTCCATGTGATTTCCCAGGCAAGAATACTGGAGTGGGTTGCCATTTCCTTCTCCAAGGGATCTTCCCAAAGCAGGGATTGAATCCATGTCTTCTGCATTGGCAGGCAGATTCTTTACCAGTGAGCTACTAGGGAAGCCTCCACTGCAGTAAGCGCTCAGTCTCTTCAGCTGTATCCATCTCTTTGCGACCTCATGAACTATAGCCCACCAGGCTCCTCTGTCCATGGGGATTCTCTAGGCAAAAATACTGGAGTGGGTTGCCCTGCCCTCCTCCAGGGGATCTTCCCAACCCAGGGATCAAACCCATGTCTTTTATGTCTCTTGCATTGGCAAGTGGGCCTTTTTTTTTTTTTTTTTTACCACTAGCACCACCTGGGAAGCCCATCTATGGAAATATAGAGGAGAAGAAAATAAAGCCATTTACTTGAGGACCTTAAAGTTTCACGAAAAATTAGCACATTAAGGATATGATCTGGGTATGTCTATAGGCCCTTGGATGCTGGGAGGGATTGGGGGCAGGAGGAGAAGGGGACCACAGAGGATGAGATAGCTGGATGGCATCACCAACTCGATGGGCGTGAGTTTGAGTGAACTCTGGGAGTTGGTGATGGACAGGGAGGCCTGGCGTGCTGCAATTCATGGGGTCACAAAGAGTCAGACACGACTGAGGAACTGAACTGAACTGAACTGACTGATAGGCCCTTGAAAAGTTACCAAAGAACTGGGAGACATAGAATACATATAATGCAAGAAGAAGTTAATTGGAGGAAATAGCCAGGACATGGAAGCAACCTAGAGGCCCATCAGCAGACGAATGGATAAGGAAGCTATGGTACATATACACTATGGAGTATTACTCAGCCATTAAAAAGAATTCATTTGAATCAGTTCTAATGAGATGGATGAAACTGGAGCCCATTATACAGAGTGAAGTAGGCCAGAAAGATAAAGACCAATACAGTATACTAACACATATATATGGAATTTAAAAAGATGGTAACGATAACCCTATATGCAAATCAGAAAAAGAGACACAGATGTACAGAACAGAATTTTAGACTCTGTGGGAGAAGGCGAGGGTGGGATGTTCAGAGAGAATAGCATTGAAACAACTATACTATCAAGGGTGAAACAGATCACCAGCCCAGGTTGGATGCATGAGACAGGAGCTCAGGGCTGGTGCACTGGGAAGACCCAGAGGGATGGGATGGAGAGGGAGGTGGGAGGGGGGATCGGGATGGGGAACACATGTAAATCCATGGCTGATTCATGTCAATGTATGGCAAAAACCACTACAATATTGTAAAGTAATGAGCCTCCAACAAATAAAAATAAATGGAAAAAATAAAAAAATAAAAATAAAGGGACATGAAGGAATAGCACTGGGAAATCTATCATTCTTGTATTCTTTTTTGTTTGTTTGCTTGTTTGCACAGCAATGCAAGCTAAATTTCTGTCTATAGCTGACTGCCCATGATTTTGTTTTTAACTATCCAGGTGTTACTGTCCTCTACAATTGACAGAGACTCAATATAGGTGTGTGTAAAATGGTTAGAGTTACAAGTTGGAATCAAGATAGGCAGGAAATGCAGATGATACCACTTCAATGGCAGAAAGACAAAGGAACTAAAGAGACTCTTGATGAAGGTGAAAAAGGAGAGTGAAAGAGTCAGCTTAAAACTAAATATAAAAAAAAAAAAAAAAGAAAAAACTAACACTATAGCATCTGGCCCCTTACTTCATGGCAAAAGAAGGGAAAAATGTGGAAGTAGGAACAGATTTCCTCTTCTTGGGCTCTAAAATCACTGTGGATGGTACTGCAACCATGAAATAAGAAGGTGATTGCTTCTTGTCAGGAAAGGTAAGAAAATCCTTGCCAGAAGGTTGAAAAACAGAGACATTACTCTTCTGACAAAGGTCCAAATATTCAAGGCTACGGTCTTTCTATAACCTTGCACACATCTCACATGCTAGCAAAGTAATGCTCAAAATTCTCCAAGCCAGGCTTCAATAGTATGTGAACTGTGAACTTCCAGATGTTCAAGCTGGATTTAGAAGAGACAGAAGAACCATAGATCAAATTACCAACATCTGTTGGATCATTGAAAAAGCAGGAGAGTTCCAGAAAAACATCTACTTCTGCTTTATTGTCTATGCCAAAGACTTTGACTGTGTGGATCACCACAAACTGTGGAAAACTCTTAAAAAATGGGAATATCAGACTATCTGAACTTCCCCCTGAGAAATCTGCATGCAGGTCAAGAAGCAACAGTTAGAACTGGACACAGAACAACAGACTGGTTCCAAATCAGGAAAGGAGTACAGCAAGGCTATATATTGTCACCCTACTTATTTAACTTATATGCAGAGTACATTATGAGAAACGCTGGGCTGGAGGAAGCACAAGTTGGAATCAAGATTGCCGGGAGAAATATCAATAACCTTAGATATGCAGATGACACCACCCTTATGGCAGGAAGTGAAGAACTAAAGAGCCTCTTGATGAAAGTGAAAGAGGAGAGTGAAATAGTTGGCGTAAAACTCAATATACAGCAAACTAAGATGGCATCTGGTCCCATCACTTCATGGCAAATAGATGGGAAATAATGGAAACAGTGAGAGACTTTATTTTTGGGGCTCCAAAATCACTGCAGATGTTGACTGCAGCCATGAAATTAAAGGATGGTTGCTCCTTGGAAGAAAAGCTATGACCAACCTAGACAACATATTAAAATGCAGAGACATTACTTTGCCAACAAAAGTCTGTCTAGTCGAAGCTACGGTTTTTCCAGTGGTCATGTATGGATGTGAAAGTTGGACTATAAAGAAAACTGAGTACTGAAAAACTGATGCTTTTGAACTGTGGTGTTGAAGACGACTCTTTAGAGTCCCTTGAACTGTAAGGAGATCCAGCGAGTCCATCCTAAGCGAAATCAGTCCTGAATATTCATTGGAAGGACTGATGTTGAAGCTGAAACTCCAATACTTTGGCCACCTGATGGGAAGAACTGACTCAGTTGAAAAGACCCTGATTCTGGGAAAGATTGAAGGCAGGAAAAGAAGGGGATAACAGAGGATGAGATGATTGGATGGCATCACTGACTCAATGGACATGAGTTTGAGTAAGTTCCGGGAGTTGGTCATCTACAGGGAAGGCTGGCATGCTGCAGTCCACAGGGTCACAAAGAGTCGTACACGACTGAGCAACTGAATTGAACTGAACTGATGGTCTTTCCAGTGGTCATGTATGGTTGTGAAAACTGAACTGTAAAGAAGGCAGAATGCTGAAAAATTGGTACCTTTGAACTGTGGTGCTGGAGAAGACTCTTAGAGTCCCTTGGACAGCAAGGAGATCAAAACAGTCAATCTTAAGGGAAATCAACCCTGGATACTCCTTGGAAGGACTGATGCTGAAGCTGAGATTCCAGTATTTTGGCCATCTGATGTGAACAGCTGACTCATTGGAAAAGTCCCTGATGCTGGGAAAGATTGAGGGCAGCAGGAGAAGAGGGTGTCAGAGGATGAGATGGCTGGATGGAATCACTGATGCATTGGACATCAACTTGGGCAAACTTGGGAGATAGTGAGGGACAGGGAGGCCTGGCATGCTGTAGTCCATGGGATCACAAAAAGCTGGACATAACTTAGTGACTGAACAACAACATTGATAGAAATATACTCTACAGAGAGATAATTTCCAAATCTAAGAGGATGTTTTTAGCAGAACAAGCAACATGTTTTGAGTGCTAGAATGGGAAAAAACATGGCATGTCCAGGTGGAGAATGTTAAGTTTAGTAGATTTTACTAAAATCTGTCTGTCACAAACAGATTAAACATGTCAGACAGATAAAACTAGAGATAAAAATACATTTTCTTATATTATTTGTGCTGTGGATAATATAAGCAGTGAGTGATCCTAACATTGCTCATAACTTTTGTGTTTTCCATGGGAATAATAATAGAATTCTTAAATTTGTTTATCATTTCTGTTCATTTGAGAAAGCTGATCAAAGGAAAAAGAATGATTTTCTATGATTTCTACCTAAAACATGAGCTTAGAAAAAAATCTTTTCATAGCAAATGTACTATATATAAAAAAAGTCAGGATACACTGAAATCACTCAGGATGTCCTTCCTTTTATGTCATGGTAGCTCAGTTAATTATATACATCTTAAACACATAAAAAGAGAGGTAAAGGCTTGGTTGAAAAGAGATGAGTCCATGACAATAACCTTAGTCATCATAACTTGAATTTCTTTGCTCAAACTATCTTGTTCTGTGGATCAGAAGATGATATTATTGAAGAAAGAAGAAATTGCAAGAGCATAATTCTAATATCAAAGTCATTGATATATCCCAACAATTGTCACATTACTCCTATTCCTATTGAAGAACATGCAGAAAGCAATATTTCCTAGATGGCTACATTGAACAAAATTTTGCTTGAAAGAAGTTAATAAACTTCTGGGTTGAGAAGACAACTATTTGGAACTTTAGACACCTTTGTAATTCATATATTACAGAAGTGAAATTATAAACACAGTGAACCCGCATTAATCCCTTAATCATATGAATAGAAGAGGAAATCCACTCCTCCCTAAAAGTAAATATATATATATATATTCCACACACAAACAACATGTGCTTTTTTTGTCATGCTTTTATAATTCATTAAAGCTTACTAATATCTATCCATTTGCTCATTCAGAGATCTGGTGTCATTTTATTGCATCTTTCTTACTACCAGGCCCATGAATTCAATTTTCAGATTACATTGACTTTTTCAAAAGATAAGTTCCCTAAGCTGTGTTCTTGAATTGTTCTTACCAATTTAGAATCCTTCTCCTGTAAGTTTCCAGGGGATCCTTTCAAAATGTCATTTGGATTTTGAAAGTTCTGTGGTTAGAACTTTTTAATAGCTTACTATTTCCTTTAGGAAAAACACAAATCTCACTAATTCCTACATTTCCCAGATACTGCCTTTCTCTATTGCTACTTCTGAGATTTTAGGCTCAGCTCACTAATGGTAGAGAATAACAATTAGTGCAAGGGTTTTTAGAATCAAAGTTCAGTTACTTCAAATATTAAATGGAATTATTAATAACTCAGTAGTTGTAAGCATTCAGTAAAATGTATCATTTTCTGATACAACATTCTTTTTTTTAAACTTCAGCTTTATTAAAGTATCATTGACACATTGTAAGATATTTAAAGAGCACATAATGACATTATATTCATATATTTTGAAAGGATTCCCCTATCTAGTTAATACATCTGATAGAACATTTTTTGTATGTAGTCTATATATTTATTTTCTTTAATAATAATAAGTGATTTGCTCTTTGGTAAATAAGAGTTATCCTAAGTTTTCTATTCCTTTATTTTAAATCCACGATGGAAAATGATTCTGTTTCACTTACAATTATTCAGATGCCTTACCTTCTGCCTGGTCCAAACCAGCTAGTCAGACTACTTGGTTGAATAACTTTTGGGGATAGAGAGATCATATATGTAAATATAGAATGTGACCTAAGTCAGTTCTTTTATACTGTTTTCTTTTAGGATTAATTATTCATATAATCTAATTATTATTTAAGGGAAACATTGGTTACATTTCTCAGACCCATCCCTGGCTAGATTTCCTGGAAGACTTATTTTCCTCTACTCCAGGGACTTAAACCTTTCACATTACCATCTTTTAGTAGTAGTTTACTAGTCCTTGCCTTATGACATGATATGGTTGCCGGGTTTGTGCTGAGGAGAACAATGGCAGAAAGTATTCCTTAAGTAGGCTCATACATCCTAGTGGTCTCCAGCTGTCCTCTTTCACATTTACAAGAGGTCTTAGCCCTGCTATAGAATCTGATATGAAGGCAGGCCATTCTTTCCCCCTTGTTTAATGTCGATTCTAGCATGAAACAAAAACAGAATATTAAAAGAAGGAACAGACTATTCATGGAATCAATTATCCTGATACTGTCTGTATCAAATCCTATAGATGGACTTCAAATTGTCACACTGGTTTACAGCACTATTTCATCTTTGATATGTTTCTATTAACCTGTGTATCTCTGTGGAGAGGAGCCCCAGTAGCTTCTCTACCTGCTCCCTGACTGTACACAGCAGAGCTGGACATATTTTATTTCCTACTGTACTAAAACATATGATAATAGAGGGAGGGGAACCGACAGGACTCTGATAGAATTTTATTAAGGCTATACTGAGAGGTGAGAAACAGTTGAGGAGTCTGCAGCCTCCAGCAGGATAAGAAAGAAATCTTGGGGGCCAGGAGCAATGAGTTTTTTAAACATGGAATTGGTTTTCTCCCTTTCTATGAATGCAAAATCTAATCACTCCCAAAATTCACTTTCAAATTTTATAAAATATGAAGGTCCTGAACTTCATCCATCCTTAAAATTGAAGAAGTATTTCTAGAATCAGGCCCCAAAGTTGCATGAGCCCTTGAGTTTCTAGAACTCATTCTGCCAGTTCTACTTTCATCTGGGATTGGGATTAAGACAGGATCTGTTACTAACAAAGGCTATTCTTGCTCCTTTCTTTTGTTGCTGGGGCTGAAGTCATCAAAAACAGCTCCATGCTCTCCCCCACCTCATTTTCCTTTTAGAAGGAACCTTCATGTCCCAGAGTAGAGTCCTTTCTGGTGGGCCTTAGATACTGGTTTCAGCAGGGTGGCTTTTCCTCTGATTTGATTATACCACCATTTTCTTTTTCCTACCAACTGACCCACTCTCTCAATTTGGGGTACATAGTAGCCTGTCTCAACTTCCCAAGTGGTTCAGTGGGTAAAGAATCTGCCTGCAATGCAGGAGACACAAGAGATGCAGGTTCAATCTCTGCATCAGGAAGGTCCCCTGGAGAAGGGTATGGCAACCCACTCGGGTATTCTTTCCTGGAGAACCCCATGGACAGAGGAGCTTGGTGGGTTACAGACCATGGGGCCACAAAAAGCTGGACTTGACTGCTGAAACGGAGCACAACACAGCATAGTAAACTCTTCCAGCCATGGGGACTGCTGACTTCAGGCTCTTCCTTGCAGCCTGAATCTTGGGCCGTTCTTGCTATCACAAACTCTTCCCTCTGGTCTCTCTATTGGCATCTGACAGCTGGGAAATTTTCAGAGCCCACCTTACCCACTCTAGGTATGCTTTTCTTCTAATACATAAATGTCACTTTTTAAAATGCACCTAAATTGCATGATTACATAATTTCTGCACTAAAATGAAGTATCTTTACTTCCTGCTAAATAGGCATCACCATATCATTTACTATTCCTGATAACAATATATTTTTTACAAAGTGGAGAAATGTTATTTATTATGCAGAAATGGTATGAATTGCACAATCATTTCAAGAGAGTGTCAGAAGCAGTCAAGAGTCAGATATTTGTCAATACTGCCTTATTTTCCTTGGTTTTTCTTTAACACAAAACCTAAACCTTGGCTTAAGATCCTCTTTCTCTAGTTCTGCAATTTTTATAATTCAAGCTAAGTATGAAATGGGTCATACCTAAACAGACCCAGCAATCTCAATTACCTTCCAACAATGGATAGTTGTGCTTTAACTTCATGATTAAGTTGCTTAAAGTTAAATACCCTGGTATTGTGTTCTCTTGATATAATCTGATTTGAAGCATTTCTCTCTTCCACCTTCCAAAATTATTATGCAATTTGTTGTTACTGTTCTTTAAATGAGGCTTCTTACTTCACTCTTTTGTTTAGGTCCTCATTTTAAGTTTTTTTTTGTAATAGCAACTTATGAAGCAAATACCTTACCTAGACTTAATTCAATATTAGTTTTCAATTTTCCCTGAAAATAAAGGGAGTTTTACCCTTGAACTCAAATCCATTCCCTGCTCCATCAGAACAAGTCTCCAGGTATCAAATGGAATTCCTTGACATGGTAAATGGAACTTCTGATGGGAGGCATAGCTAAGGTAAAAGTTTGATACCAGAATATTAGTGTAATTAAGTCTCACTAATTCCCATATCTACAACTGCTTTAGACGTTTTGGAGAAGATCTGAAAATCAAATTTCAGGCACTTTTAAAAGAAGTTTTCAGTGCTTACACCAGCTCTGTTGTTTTGTTGCATTTTTTATATCTTGAATTGTGAAGGAGGTATTCACTTTAAAATACTTTAAAACATGCAATGGTCCCTACACTCACCAGTCCATTAAGGGGGCCCAACTCATATATAAATAGCTACCATAAATAATGACAGGTTTTATACTAGATATTTCAACCATGTAGAGTAACAGAAAAAACTATGAATTCTATCCTAGAGATGACAAGAACTGTCCAAAAATTCTTCAAGGTAAATGTGACCTATATTTCTTTTAAGATGTGCAGCTATACTCTAGGCAGGAAGCAGCTATGTGAGGACAGGGAGTCAGAGCACAGCTTGAACTTCTCCCTCCCTTGCCTTCTCCACCAGGATTTTAACAGATATATTTTCAACACCTTCCAAATACATTTATTTGTCTTTCAGATAGCCCATGGCCATAGACATGATATTTCTTTAGTTATTACAAGATTTAATTTCCTAAGAAGAAAGGAAAAGCTGCTCATATATGATGTATCAGGAACAAAAAGCCTGTTTATTCTTTTTTGGCCTCCATTTTTTAAGTGTCCTGGTTTTCCACTTCTTTCTACTATTGCCACCACTACTTCAAAAATAAATAAATCATGAATAAATGTCACTGAGAGCCAAGCTATTTAAAACACATATTTACTTTGAGATTTTCAAAATCATTTCTTCATACTCAGGTGGCAGCTGCATTCCAAGAAGTTTTGTCTTCCTCTTTTTAGCATTGTCTATATTTCTGGAGCAATATTTCCCTGTTTGAAAGGCAAAAGGAATGCTGCAGTCTTGTCTTGGCCATGACAGTTTAAAGTCTTCTCTGGTAAGTTTCTTCAATATTTACGATACAGAGGACGTATCCTAAAACCTTAACTATTTTTTTCTGAAATAACAATAATCATATGTAAATCTATAATTGAATACCCAATTCATGCTTCAGGAGAATGGTTAAACTGGGTAGTCTTCAAGACTCCTTGAAATTCCAATATTGTATAATTCTACTGTAACTTTTTCTGAAAAGAAGGAACTCTGGTGTTCAGGAGGAGCTTTCACCTTTAAAGCTCCATAATTTTCTCTATCCAGTGTCAAAAAATAATGACTTAACTAATCTGTATCTTAGAAGAAGGAAAAGGAAGTGGTCTAGTGTTTTCATGTCTCAGTGAAAAACTGTGACCCAGTTCTAAAGTGGATACAGTAGAATGTTACCAATATAATTACACTCAGATTTTCTAGCTAAATAAACTTATTAACAAGTATATTTTTTAAAGATAGACTAATATTAATTATGTACACATTTCCCTGAATGCCATTTAAATAACTTGTTACTTAGGGAAAGTGTAACAATTTAGGATTTAACCTGCTTTTCATTCCAGGAAATTACTGAGAAAAAATGGAGTTTGAATTGATTCAGAAGCTTCTGAAATTTGAGGGAAGCTGTTTCTTCCCACCCATGCCATCCTCAATTGCCTAAATATTTTTAAAGAATAATAATTTAAAATGTGACATTCCTCAGAAAGATATGACGTGTAGAGAGAAAGGTACTCTCTCCACTTCAAATAGCCACACACACACAGATACACATACACCTCTAAAATGTAATTTTTGGACAATTTTAGAAGTTGCTTAAAAACAACAAGTGAATAAGATGTAATAAAATCTGAAGTAATATTCTTAAATTATGTACATTTGTGAGAACTCATGGGAGCACAGTTCAGTTCAGGAGATCAGTAGGCCGTCCATATATCCCCAAGGCCTTGCCGCTATAGATCAGAGGTCTCAGTTCAGTTGCTCAGTCATGTCCGACTCTTTGCGACCCCATGAACCGCAGCATGCCAGGCCTCCCTGTCCATCACCAGCTCCCAGAGTCCATCCAAACCCATGTCAATTGAGTCGGTGATGCCATCCAACCATCTCATCCTCTGTCGTCCCCTTCTCCTCCTGCCCTCAATCTTTCCCAGCATCAGAGTCTTTTCCAATGGGTCAGCTGTTCGCATCAGGTGGCCAAAGTAGTAGAGTTTCAGCTTCATCAGTCCTTCCAATGAACACCCAGGACTGATCTCCTTTAGGATTGACTGGTTGGATCTCCTTGCAGTCCAAGGGACTCTCAAGAGTCTTCTCCAACATCACAGTTCAAAAGCATCAATTCTCCAGTGCTCAGCTTTCTTTATAGTCCAACTTCTACATCCATACATGACCACTGGAAAAACCATAGTCATGACTAGACGGACCTTTGTTGGCAACGTACTGTCTCTGCTTTTTAATAAATGTCTAGGTTGGTCATAACTTTCCTTCTAAGGAGCAAGCGTCTTTTAATTTCATGGCTACAGTCACCATCTGCAGTGATTTTGGAGCCCAGAAAAATAAAGTCAGCCACTGTTTCCACTGTTTCTCCATCTATTTGCCGTGAAGTGATGGGACCAGATACCATGATCTTAGTTTTCTGAATGTTAAGCTTTAAGCAAACTATTTCACTCTCCTCTTTCACTTTCATCAAGAGGCTCTTTAGTTCTTTACTTTCTGCCATAAGGGTGGTGTCATCTGCATACCTGAGGTTATTGATATTTCTCCCGGCAATCTTGATTTCAGCTTGTGCTTCCTCCAGCCCAGCATTTATCATGATGTACTCTGCATATAAGTTAAATAAGCAGGGTGACAATATACAGCCTTGACATACTCCTTTTTCTATTTGGAACCAGTCTGTTGTTCCATGTCCAGTTCTAACTGTTCCTTCCTGACCTGTATACAGTTTTCACAGGAGGCAGGTCGGGTGGTCTGGTATTCCCATCTCTTTCAGAATTTTCCACAGTTTATTGTGAGCCACACAGTCAAAGGCTTTGGCATAGTCAATAAAGCAGAAATAGATGTTTTTCTGGAACTCTCTTGCTTTTTTGATGATCCAGCAGTTGTTGGCAATTTGATCTCTGGTTCCTCTGCCTTTTCTAAAACCAGCTTGAACATCTGGAAGTTCACAGGTCACATATTGCTGAAGCCTGGCTTGGAGAGTTTTGAGCATTACTTTACTAGCGTGTGAGATGAGTGCAATTGTGCGGTAGTTTGAACATTCTTTGGGATTGCCTTTCTTAGGGATTGGAATGAAAACTGACCTTTTTCAGTCCTGTTGCCACTGCTGAGTTCTCCAAATTTGCTGGCATATTGAGTGCAGCACTTTCAAAGAATAATCTTTCAGGATTTGAAATAGGTCAACTGGATTTCCATCACCTCCATTAGCTTTGTTCATAGTGATGCTTCCTAAGTCCCACCTGACTTCACCTAGTACAACCATCACCACTGTCTAATTCCAGAACTGCCTTCATTTTGTAAAACTGAAACTATGTATCCATTAAGCAATAATTCCTCATTCTCTCCTCTCTTATTCTCTGACAGCCACCATTCCTTTTCCTCTCTTGATGAATTTCAATACTAAGTGAAATCACAATATTTGCCCTTTTGTGACAGGCTTATTTCACAAAGCATTATGTCCTGAAAGTTCATCGACATTCACATATGTCTTTCACTTTTAAGGCTGAATAATACTCCATTATACAAGTATATCTCATTTTATAGCACTTTGCTTTATTGTACTTCCTTGATGCTGATTTTTATTTTTTTTAAAAAAACTCAAAGGTTTGTGGCAACCCTGCATGGAGTAAGACTACTGGCACCATTTTTCAAACAGGATTTGCTTATTTTATGTATTTGTGCCACAGTTTGGTATTTCTCTCAATATTTCAAATGTTTTCATTATTATCAAATTTGTTATGGTGATCTGTGATCTTTGAGGTTACTATCACAAAGAGATTGCAACTCACTGAAGACTTAGGTGATGGTTAGCAATTTTTAGCAATGACATGTTTTTTATAATTAAGGTATGAGCATTGCTTTTTAGATAGTGTTATTGCACAGATAATAGACTATACTTTATAGTGTAAAAGTAACTTTTATAGGCACTGGGAAACCAAAATATTTGTTTGACTCATTTCATTGCAACATATTCTTCATTGCTGTGGCCTAGAACTGAACTTGCAGTATCTCTGAGGCATGTCTGTATATATTATATGTGATAAATAAATATCAAATACAGTAAACCTAAAGTAATTATATTCATGCACACACACACATTTAGAGTCGATGGAGAAATCAAAAGCTTTACAGGCAAGCAACAGCTAAGATAATTCAACACAACCAAACCAGCTTTACAATAAATGCATGTGGATATTCAGTTTTCTATTCTACTCCACTGGTTTGTATATCTGTCTTTAAGCTGCTATCACATAGAATTTTGATTACTATAACTTTGTACTATGTTTTGAAGTCAGGATGTGTAATACCTCCAATTTGCTTTTCATTTTCAAGGATGTTTTGGCTTTTCTCAGGGCTGCTGTGGACTGAGCTTTGCATACTCTCAAATTCATATGTTGAAACTTAATGCTCAATGTGATGGTATTAACAGGTGAGGCGTTTGGGAGGTATTTAAGTCATGTTAAGTCATTTAACTCAAATTCAATATGAATTTAAGTAATATTTAAGTCATAACCTTCTTGGGTAGGATTGATATCTTATGAAAGAGACCACACAAGAGGTCCTGAGTTCCCTTCCATCACATGAAAGCATAGGAAAAGATGGAAATCTAGAGTAACAGGTTCCATTCCAGGCCTACTGAGTCAGAGTGGGCCTTCATTAAAATGTACACTTTCATGAAGATTCCGAAGGTGATTTTTCTATACACTGTTCTGGGACAACTTTTCTCACCTTTATTTTTATCGGGTTTTTAACAATCATATCTATCTCTAATAAAAATATGTATTAAAAAATTCTCTCTCATCTAAACTCAAATACCATCAACTGACTCTTTGTTTCATACCTTCATTAAGAATCATTGCTGTCAATATTCTATTTTTAGTTTCACCAGCTCTTTGCGTTTAGAAGATTTAAGAGATATTTTAGTAGTACAAGTATTTTTTCTGTTGACCTTCAGTCAGTTCAGTTCAGTCACTCAGGAGTATCCGACTCTTTGTGACCCCATGAATCGCAGCACGCCAGGCCTCCCTGTCCATCACCAACTCCCAGAGTTTACTCAAACTCATGTCCATCGAGTCGGTGATGCCATCCAGCCATCTCATTCTCTGTCATCCCCTTCTCCTCCTGCCCCCAATCCCTCCCAGCATCAGGGTCTTTTCCAATGAGTCAACTCTTCACATGAGTCAGCTTGAAATTCCCTAAAGTCTTCAAAAACTATTTTATTGAAAAGGTATGGCCTTGGAGATTATACTTAGTTGAATTCGCTTATTGAACCTGCTAGTCACTATCTCTGAGGATCTGGGAGAGTTGTTTAATGCCAAGAACTCGTCATTGGACTATGATGAAGACTAGATGGTAGAGACTATTTAAATCTTATATGCTGTTCTTTCCTTATATTAACCTGGTAAATTTCAGCTGACACCCTATGTTTCTACTTGCTTTCCATTAAGCAGAAAAAAGTATAACTCTTATAGGAGCCTGTCAATTGCACTATTCCAATTCTTCCTTCTTCCAGAATAGTAGAATCTGTGATTCTATGTGAGTGTGTAGTTGCCTAGACTAAAGACTGTTTCCAAGCTTTCTTGAATGTGGTCATGTGGAAAAAGTAGAAGCACTATATATATAAGGACAGCAGTTTCCTTAAGACAAATGACATTGCTCATCATTTTTTTTTTTCATTTTTTTTTCTTACTTGTTATTTGGAGTGTGGATATGTTAAGTGAGCCTACAGCAGGCATCTTGAATCATAAGTTGTAAAGTTCATAATGAAAATAACAGAAAAACAAGATGAAAAGAACTGGATTTCTAGACATAAGTGGCTTTCATATCAACCCTGGGCCAGTCATCTGATTTTAAATTACAAATCAACTTTTATCTTGATAAAGCTGTTAATGCATTCCCTGGTGGCTCAGATGGTAGAGCGTCTGCCTACAAATGTGGGAAACCCAGGTTCAATCCCTGAGTCAGGAAGATCTCCTGGAGAAGGAAGTGGCAACCCACTCCAGTATTCTTGCCTGGAAAATCTCATGGATGGACGAACTTGATAGGCTACAGTCCATGGGGTCACAAAGAGTCGGACACAACTGAGTGACTTCACCTCACTAGGTTATTAATATTCTATATTTTTGATTATTCAGAGCTGACATTAGTCTTAACTATTACAAGCACTTAAATAATAACACATAAAAGAACAAGTAAGATAGTAAATGAGTCAAGAAAATATAGTTTCAAATCATAGCTCAACTTTTATGTTGAATGACAATATATTTAAGCATTATGTGCCTCAACTTACACTGTTTAAAGTAAAAATAATAAAAATGATAATAGTAATAAGAATAATAAGGTATACCCTGTATAAATATAGGAATTAAATGAGATAAATCACATGCAGAGTCTAGAACCGGAGTTGGTAAATTAAGGCCCAAAGTCCATATTTGGCCTGTAGGTCATGTCCTGCCCTCTGTTTGTTTCTGTGAGTACATTTTTGTTCAAACACAACCATTTCATTTGTTTATGTATTGGTTTCATTACTTTCATGCTAGAATGGCAGAGTTACATAGTTGCAGCAAATACTTTATGGACCACAGAACCTAAAGTATTTATTATTTGGCCCTTTGCAGAAAAAGCTTATATACCCCTGATTGAGGACACAGAAACTGATCATTTGATTATACATTTTTCTCTATGAAATCTTTATAGTAAGCTATCATCTTGCCTGGAAAATAAATATATCACTAATCAACACTCAATTATGCATATGTTTAGCTGTGCCTTTTGAGTGATAGATATAAGATTTTATTAATCCAACAGGATTTATTGACCTTTGAGGCCTATGGCATCTATCTACTGAAGGCTACTTTTAGTCTATAGCATCAGAGTGGAGAATGACAGATTGGTCAATACCATATGAAACCCTTGATTCATCAATTACGATTATGGGTTAGAAAGTCAGCCTGCATATAAGTCCTTTCACAACCAATGCAAATTCTTCTCCTTATGGCATGCAATACACTAACACTTACATATTAGAAGGCTTCCAGGAGTAATCAATTGCTTTAAACTCAATTGAACTGATATACCTCAGGCACTAAAAATCAATGATTCAAACGAAAGAAGTATCCTACAAAAATAACTTGTGGAGATGTTAAAAAAATCCAGCTCCTTCTTAAACAGCTAATGCATCAATGGATTTGAAGGAATCCTATTTGCCTTTATGAGAAACCACTATAGTGTTTCCCATGTATCATGCTCTGATTTTTTTTAATTTTTTATTGAAGGATAATTGCTTTACAGAATTTTGCTGTTTTCTGTCAAACCTCAACATGAATCACCCATACATGTACATATATACCCTCTCTTTTGAAACTGCCTCCCATCTCCCTTCCATCCCACCCCTCTAGGTTGATACAGAGCCCCTGTTTGAGTTTTCTGAGCCATACAGCAAATTCACACTGGCTATCAATTTTACATATGGTAATGTAAGTTTCCATGTTATGCTTTCCATACATCTCACCCTCTCTTCCCTTCTCCCCAGGTCCACAAGTATATCCTCTATGTCTGTTTCTCCATTGTTGCCCTGTAAATAAATTATTCAGTACCATTTTTCTAGATTCTGTATATATGTTCTAGAACAGTATTTATCTTTCTCTTTCTGACTCACTTCACTATGTACAATAGGTTCTAGGTTCATCCACCATGAACAATGGGATATTTGTGTCTTTTTCAATTTTAGTTTCTTCAGAGTATATGCCTATGGGTGGGATTACTGGGTCATACGGTGGTTTTATTCCTAGTGTTTTAAGGAATCTCCATACCATTTTCCATAGTGGCTGTATCAATTTACACTCCCACCAACAGTGCAAGAGTGTTCCCTTTTCTCCACACTCTCTCCAGCATTTATTGTTTGTAGATTTTTTGATGATGGTCATTCTGACCACTGTGAGGTGGTATCTCATTGTAGTTTTGATTTGCATTTCTCTAATAATGAGCAATGTTGAGCACCTTTTCATCTGTTTGTTACTTATCTGTATGTCTTCTTTAGAGAAATGTCTGTTTAGGTATTTTTCCCACTTTTTGATTGGATTGTTTGTTTTTCTGGTATTGAGTTGTATGAGCTGCCTGTATACTTTGGAAATTAATCCTTTGTCAGTTGTTTCATTTGCTATTATTTTCTCCTATGCTGAGGGTTGTCTTTTCACCTTGCTTATAGTTTCCTTTGCTGTGCAAAAGCTTATAAGTTTAATCAGGTCCCACTTATTTACATTTGTTTTTATTTGCATTACTCTAGGAGGTGAGCCATAAAGGATCTTGGTTTGCTTTATGTCATCAAATGTTCTGCCTATGCTTTTTCTAAGAGTTTTATAGTTTCTGGTCTTGCATTTAGGTCTTTAATCCATTTCGAGTTTATCTTTCTGTATGGTGTCAGGAAATGTTCTGATTTCATTCTTTTACATGTGGCTGTACAGTTTTCTTAGCATCACTTATTGAAGAGGCTGTCTTTGCCCCATTGTATATTCTTGCCTCCTTTGTAAAAAATAAGGTACCCATAGGTGCATGGGTTTATTTCTGGGTTTTTTGTCTTGTTCCATTGGTCTATATTTCTGGTTTTTTTTTTTTTTTTTTTTTTGTGCCAGTACCTTACTGTCTTGATAACTGTAGCTTTGTAGTATAACCTGAAGTCAGGAGGCTTGATTCCTCCAGCTCCGTTCTTCTTTCTCAAGACTGCTTTGGCTATTCAGGGCCTTTTGCATTTCCATACGAATTGTGAAAATTTTTGTTCTAGTTCTGTGAAAAATGCCATTAGTAATTTGATAAGGATTGCATTAAATCTGTAGATTGCATTTGATAGTATAGTCATTTTCACAATATTGATTCTTCCTACCCAGTAACATGTAATATCTCTCCATCTGTTTATGTCATCTTTGATTTCTTTCATTAGTATCTTACACTTTTCTGTGTACAGTGCTTTCATCTCCTTAGGTTAGTTTATTTCTAGATATTTAATTCTTTTTGTTGCATTGGTGAATGGGATTGATTCCTTAATTGTTCTTTCTGATTTTTCATTGTTAGTATATAGAAATGCAAGTGATTTCTGCATATTGATTTTGTATCCTGCAACTTTGCTAAATTCACTGATTAGCTCTACTAATTTTCTGATACCATTCTTAGGGTTTTCTACGTACAGTATCATGTCATCTGCAGTGAGAGCTTTACTTCTTCTTTTCCAAACTGGATTCCTTTATTTTTTCTTCTCTGATGGCTGTAGCTAGGACTTCCAGAACTATGTTGAACAACAGTGGTGAAAGTGAATACCCTTGTCTTTTTCCTGATCTTAGGGGTAATGTTTTTAGTTTTTCACCATTGAGAATAAAGTTTGCTAAAGGCCTTTACTATGTTGAGGTAGGTTCCTTCTATGCCCATTTTTTTTTGAAGAGTTTTAATCATAAATAGGTGATGAATTTCGTCAAAGAGTTTTTCTGCATCTATTAAGATGATCATTTGGTTTCATCTTTCAAATTTGTTAATTTGGTGTATCACATAGATTGATTTGTGTATATTGAAGAATCCTTGCATCCCTGAAATAAACTCAACTTGATCATGGTGTATGAGATTTTTGATGTGTTGCTGAATTCTGTTTGCTAAAACTCTGTTGAGGATTTTTGCATTTATGTTCCACAATGATATTGGCCTGTAGGTTTCTTTTTTTGTGTTGTCTCTGTCTGGTTTTGGTATCATGGTGATGGTGGCCTCATAGAATGAGTTTGGAAGTGTTCTTTCCTCTGCAATTTTTTGAAAGAGTTTTAGAAGTATAGGCATTAGCTCTTCTCTAAATGTTTGATAGAATTCTCCTGTGAAGCCATCTGGTCCTGGGCTTTTGCTTTTGGGGAGATTTTTGATCACAGCTTCAATTTCAATGTTTGTAATTGGGTTGTTCATAATTTCTATTTCTTCCTGGTTCAGTCTTGGAAGATTGAACTTTTCTAAGAATCTCTCCATTTCTTCCAGGTTATCCATTTTATTGCTATTAAAGTCGTTCATAATAGTCTTTTATAATCCTTTGTATTTCTGCATTGTCCATTGTAACTTCTCCTTTTTCATTTCTAACTTTGTTGATTTGATTCTTCTCTGTTTTTTTTTTCCCCCCTTGATGAGTCTGACTAAGGGTTTGTCAATTTTGTTTATCTTCTCAAAGAAACAGCTTTTAGTTTTATTAATCTTTACTAGTGTTTCTTTCATTCCTTTTTCAATTTTTCGGCTCGGATCTTTATGATTTCTTTCCCTCTATAATTTTTTTTTTCTTCTTTCTTTCCAGTTGCTTTAGATGTAAACTTAGGCTGTCAATTCGATGTTTTTCTTGTTTCTTGAGGTAGGATTGTATTGCTATAAACTTCCCTCTTACAACTGCTTTCACTGCATTCCGTAAGTTTTGAGTTGTTGTGCTTTCATCATTTGTTTCCAGAATTTTTTTTTTAATTTCCCCTTTGATTTCTTCAGTAACCTATTGGTCATTTGGAACTGTGTTGTTTAATCTCCATGTGTTTGTGTTTATTACAGTTTTTTGGTTTTTTTTTTTTTCCTCCTTGTAATTGATATCTAATCTCAGCATTGTGGTCAGAGAAGATGCTTGATACAATTTCAATTTTCTTAAATTTACTGAGGTTTGATTTGTGACCAAAGTTGTGGTCTATCCTGGAGAATGTCCCATGATCACTTGAGAAGAAAGTATATTCTTCTGCATTTGGATGGAATGTCCTGAAGATATCAATGAAATCCAGCTCATCTAATGTATCATTTAAGAGTTGTGTTTCCTTATTAATTTTCTGTTTTGATGATCTGTCCATTGGTGTGAATGTGGTGTTAAAGTCTCCTTCTATTATTGTGTTACTGTCAATTTCTCCTTTTGTGTCTGTTAGTGTTTGTCTTATGTATTGAGGTGCACCTATGTTGGGTGCATAGATATTCAAAATTGTTATGTCTTCCTCTTGGATTGATCCCTTGATCATTATGTAGTGTTCTTCCTTATCTCTTGTAATCTTTATTTTAAGGTATTTTTTTCTGATATGAAGATTGCTACTTCAGCTTTCTTTTGCTTCCCATTTGCATGGAATATGTTTTTTCATTCTCTCACTTTCAGTCTATATGTGTCTTGAGGTCTGAAGTGGGTTTCTTGTAGACAGCATATATATGGGTCTTGCTTTTGTATCCATTCAGCCAGTCTTTGTCTTTTGCTTGGAGCATTTAATCCTTTGACATTTAAATTAATTATTGCTATATTATGTTCCCATTGTCATGCTCTGATTTTGATTGCAAAACTTTCCAGGTTGATTAAAGTGAGTCTATCAGTCATTACAATAGTACTTTTAAACTAGAATCAGACTTTGTTCCCCAAGAAATATTTCCAGACAATGTGGCATTTCTCATTAAACTGTGTAAGCACTTAAGTTGAGGCTTAGCTCTTTAATGAACTTCTGCTCCCCCCTAAATTCAAGGTATTTATTAGATGTCTAAATTAATCATATTTTCCTCCCTTAAGGATTTAGAATTGTTGATGCATTATCATAATAGGCTTTTCAGCGTGCCTTTCTGTATAATTCAAAGTTTGTTTTTGCAAGACTGAGTGCTAGTTCCTCAGTCGTGTCCAACTCTTTGCAACCCCCTGGACTGTAGCCTTCCAGGTTCCTGTCTATGAAATTCTCCAGGCAAGAACAGTGGAGTGGGTTGCCCTTCCCTTCTCAGGGGATCTGCCTGACTGAAGGATCAAACACAAGTTCAATCTAACTTGATTCAATAAGCATTTATTTTGTTCAACATATGACAAAATATTTTGCCACTTTCAGATATAGGTTTAAATTACTCATGGTTTCTCCTCTCATATAGATAAAAATGCAATGTTGTTGACATTATATGTAGTTAAAGGAGGGAAGGGCAACCCATTTCAGTATTCCAGCCTGGAGAATCCTCATGGACAGAGGAGCCTGGCAGGATACAGTCCATGGGATGGCAAAGAGTTAGACAAGACTGAGCAACTAAGCAGAGCACACAGAAAATTTGAAGAATGAACATAGGTAAACAGTAAAATAACTGAAATGAAAATACATTCAGTTCAGTTGCTCAGTGGTGTCCAACTCTTTTTTACCCCTTGGACTACAGCATGGCAGGCCTCCCTGTCCATAACCAACTCCAAGAGCTTGCTCAAAGTTATATCCATTGAGTTGGTGATACCATCCAACAATCTCATTTTCTGTCATCCCCTTCTTCTCCTGCCTTCAATCTTTCCTAACATCAAGGTCTTTTCCAATAAATCACTTCTTTGCATCAGGTGGCCAAAGTATTGGAGCATCACCTTCATCTTCAGTCCTTCTAATGAATATTCAAGCCTGATTTCCTTTAGGATTGACTGGTTTGATCTCCTTGAAGTCCAAGGGACTCTCAAGAGTGTTCATCACCACAGGTCAAAAGCATCAATTCTTCGGCGTTCAGCTTTCTTTATGGTCCAACTCTCACATACATACATGACTACTTGAAAAACCATAGCTTGGACAAGATGGGCATTTGTTAGCAAAGTAGTGTGGCTGCTTTTTAATATGCTGTCTAGGTTGGAAATAGCTTTTCTTCCAAGGAACAAGTGTCTTTTAATTTCATGGCTGTAGTCACCATCTGCAGTGATTTTGGGGCCCAAAGAAAGGAAGTCTGTCACTGTTTCCATGGTTTCCCAATTGGTTTGCCTTGAAGTGATGGGACCAGATGCCATGATCTTAGTTTTTTGACTGTTGCGATGTAAGCCAACTTTTTCCCTCTCCTCTTTCAATTTCATCAAAAGGCTCTTTAGTCCCTCTTTGCTTTCTGCCATGAGGGAGGTGTCATCTACTAAACTGAGGTTATTGATATTTCTCCCACCAATCTTAACTCAAGCTTGTGCTTCTTCCAGCCCAGCATTTTGCATGATGTACACTGCATATGAGTTAAATAAGCAGGGTGACAATATGCAGCCTTGATGTACTACTTTCCCAATTTGGAGCCATTCCATTGTTCCATGCCCAGTTCAAACTGTTGCTTCTTGGCCTGCATGCAGATTTCTCAGGAGGCAGGCAAGGTGCTCTGGTATTCCCATCTCTTTTTTTTACACAGTTTGTTGTGATTCACACAGTCAAAGTCTTTGGTGTAGTCAACAAAGCAGAAGTAAATGTTTTCTGGAACTTACTTGCTTTTTCGATGATCCAACAGATGTTGACAATGTGCTCTCTGGTTCCTCTGCATTTTCTAAATTCAGCTTGGATATATGGGATTTCTCAGTTCATGAACTGTTGAAGCCAGTCTTGGAGAATTTTGAGCATTACTTTGCTAGCGTGTGAGATGAATTCAATTGTATGGTAGTAGAGCATTCTTTGGCATTGCCCTTCTTTGGGATTGGAATGAAAACTGGCCTTTGCAGCCCTGTGCCCTCTGTTGAGTTTTCCAAATTTGCTGTTATATTGAGTGCAGCACTTTCACAGCATCATCTTTTAGGATTTGAAGTAGCTCAACTGGGATTTCATCACCTCCACTAACTTTGTTCATAGTGATGCTTCCTAAGACCCACTTTACTTCACATTCCAGGATATCTGGCTTTAGTCCAGTGGTCACACCATCGTGATTATCTGGGTCATGAAGATCTTTTTTCTATAGTTCTTCTGTTTATTCTTGCCACCTCTTCTTAATGTATTCTGCCTCTGTTAGGTCCATACCATTTCTGTCCTTTATGTACCCATCTTTGCCTGAAATATTCCCTTGGTATCTCTAAATTTCCTGAAGAGATCTATTGTATTTCCTATTCTATTATTTCCCTCTATTTCTTTTTGTTGATCACTGAGGAAGGCTTTCTTATCTCTCCTGCTATTCTTTGGAACTCTACATTCATATGGGTATACCTTTCCTTTTTTCCTTTTCCTTTCACTTGTCTTCTTTTTTCAGCTATTTGTAAGGTGTCCTCAAACAACCATTTTGCCTTTTTCCATTTCTTTTTCTTGGGAATGGTCTTAATCAGTCTCCTCTACGATGTCACAAGCCTCCATCCATAGTTCTTCAGGCTTTTAGTCTATCAGGTCTAGTCCTTTGAATCTATTTGTCACTTCCACTGTATTATCATAGTTCAGTTTAGTTCAGTCACTCATTCATGTCCAACTCTTTGTGACCCCATGGACTGCAGCACGCCAGGCTTCCCTCTCCATCACCAACTCCCAATGCTTACTCAAACTCATGTCCATTGAGTTGGTGATGCCATCTAACCATCATATCCTCTGCTTCCCTCTTCTCCTTTTGCCTTCAATCTTTCCCAGCAACAGGGTCTTTATACTGAGTTGGCTCTTCGGATCAGCTGGCCAAAATACTGAAGCTTCAGCTTCAGCAACATTCCTTCCAATGAATATTTAGGGTTGGTTCCCTTTAGGATTGACTGGTTTGACCTCCTTGTAGTCCAAGGGACTCTCAAGCGTCTTCTCCAGCATGACAATTTGAAAACATCAATTCTTCGGTGTTCAACCTTTTTAATTGTCCAGCTCTCACATCTGTATATAAATACTGCAAAAATCATAGCTTTGACTAGATGGACCTTTGTTGGCAAAGTGATGTCTCTGCTCTCTAGGTTTTTCTTAGCTTTCCTTCCAAGAAGCAAACATCTGTTAATATCACAGCTGTAGTCACTGTCTGCAGTGATTTTGGAGCCCAAGAAAATAAAATTTGTCACTGCTTCCACTTTTTCCCCATCTATTTGCCATGAAGTGATAGGACCTCTCGTTGAGAGTGAAAGAAGAGAGTGGAAAAGCTAGCTTAAAATTTAACATTAAAACAAGCAAACAAATAACTTAGATCATGGCATCTGGTACCATTACTTCAATAAGTGGTGCTGAAAAAGTATGACAGCTACATGTAAAAGAATGAAACTAGAACATTCTCTAACACTATAAACAAAAATAAACTAGCTGAAGGGCTCAATTTTGGTAGATAAGTCACTCCAGTGTGCACATGGGGAACATTTTTTCCTCTCAATCTGGGCTTTTCCTTTATGGGACAAGCTAATTTGCTTGGGTACCCATTTGTAGAGGGGAGGTATTGTTGAACTCTACCCTGAGCCAATTCATTTGGAACTAGTCTTTGTGGGGCAAGCCCACCCTAGTTGGAATTAGCTCATTTGTAGGGTAAATGTATTTACCTGATTTAGCTACTGGTCCAGTTGGAACCAGTTCATTTGGGAGCTGGTTCTTATGGGGGTGGTTAACGTAACTGGAACTAGTTCATTTGTTTTATAGGGTAAATTTATTTATCCTATCAGGGAATCAGTTCATCTGTATGCATCAGTGTTGGAATCTGTGCTGTTCTTGTCGGAATTTGTCTGTATTTCTTTTGTTTTGGTGTTATATAGCTTATAAAAATGGGAAATATTTCATCTCCCATTCATTCCTGAGAAGGAAATGGCAACCGACTCTAGTGTTCTTGCTTAAAGAATTTCATGACAGAGAAGCCTGATGGGCTATAGTCTATGAGATCACAAAGAGTCAGACATGACTGAGTGACTAACACTTACACTTCCTTACTTAAATCCAAAAGGGATTAAAGACCTAAGCATAAGATTGGATACTGTAAAATGCTCAGAGAAATATATAGGCAGAACACTCTCTGACATAAATCACAGGAAGCCCTTTTTTGAAGTAACTCTGAAAGTAGTGAAAATAAAAACAAATATAAACAAATAAGACTTAATTAAGCTTAAAAGGTACTGCACAGCAAGGAAAGGAAAGTGAAGTGGCTCAGTCGTGTCCGACTCTTTGCGAACACATGGACTGTAGCCTACCAGTCTCCTCCACCCATGGGATTTTCCAGGCAAGTGTACTGGAATGGGTTGCCATTTCCTTCTCCAGGGGATCTTCCCAACCCAGGGATCAAACCCGGGCCTCCCACATTGCAGGCAGACACTTTACCATTTGAGCCACCAGGGAATGGAGACCATAAACAAAATAAAAAGAAAACTCACAGAATGGGACAGCATATTTGCAAATGAAGAGATCCACAAGGGATTGATCTCCAAAATATACAAACAGCTCATGCAACTCAATATTGGATAAATGAACAAGTCAATAAAAAAAAAAAAAATGATGAAGGATCCAAACAGACATTTCTCCAAAGAAAACTATAGATGGCCAAAAAACACATAAAAAGATGCTCAGCATCACTAAATATTAGAAGAATGCAAATCAGAACTATAAGAGGTATCACATCACACCACTTAGACTAGTCGTCATCAAAAAATCTACAAACAATAAAATCTGGAGATGGTGTGGAGAAAAGGGAACCCTCCTACACTGGTGGGAATGTAAAATAGTATAGTCACTATGCAAAACAATATGGAGAGTCCTAAAAAAAAAACTAATAGGAAAACGAGTATGTCAAGGCTGTATAGTGTCACCCTGATTATTTAACTTATATGTAGAGTACATCATGAGAAACGCTGGGTTGGGGGAAGCACAAGCTGGAATCAAGATTGCCGGGAGAAATATCAATAACCTCAGATAAGCAGATGACACCACCCTTAATGGTAGAAAGTGAAGAAGAATGAAAGAGGCTCTTGATGAAGATGAAAGAGGAGAGTGAAAAAGTTGGCTTAAAGCTCAACATTCAGAAAACTAAGATCATGGCATCCAGTCCCATCACTTCATGGCAAATAGACGGGGAAACAATGGAAACAGTGGCTGACTTTATTTTTCTGGGTTCCAAAATCACTGCAGATGGTGATTGCAGCCATGAAATTAAAAGATGCTTACTCCTTGGAAGGGAAGTTATGACCAACCTAGACAGCATATTAAAAAGCAGAGACATTACTTTGCCAACAAAGGTCCGTCTAGTCAAGGCTATGGTTTTTCCAGTGATCATGTATTGATGTGAGAGTTGGACTATAAACAAAGCTGAGCACCAAAGAATTGATGCTTTTGAACTGTGGTGTTGGAGAAGACTCTTGAGAGTCCCTTGGACTGCAAGGAAATCCAACCAGTCCATCCTAAAGGAGATCAGTCCTGGGTGTTCATTGGAAGGACTGATGTTGAAGCTGAAACTCCAATACTTTGGCCACCTGATGTGAAGAGTTGACTCATTGGAAAAGACCCTGATGCTGGGAAAGATTGAGGGCAGGAGAAGAAGGGGATGACAGAGGATGAGATGGTTGGATGGCATCATCAACTTGATGGACATGGGTTTGGGTGGACTCCAGGTGTTGGTGATGGACAGGGAGGCCTGGTGTGCTGCAGTTCATGGGGTCGCAAAGAGTCGGACACGACTGAGCAACTGAACTGAACTGAACTGAAAAAAACTAAAAATACAGCTATCATATAATCAATCAATCCCATTACTGGCCATATATCTGCGGGGTGGGGGTGGGGGGAAACAACATTATTTGAAAGGATACAGACACTCCAGTGTTCATTGCAGCACTATTTACAATAGCCCAGGACATGCTGCTGCTGCTAAGTTGTTTCAGTTGTGTCCGACTCTGTGTGACCCCATAGATGGCAGCCCACCAGGCTCCCCCGTCCCTGGGATTCTCCAGGCAAGAACACTGGAGTGGGTTGCCATTTCCTTCTCCAATGCACGAAAGTGGAAAGTGAAAGTGAAGTCACTCAGTCGTGTCTGACTCTTAGAGACCCCATGAACTGAAGCCTACCAGGCTCCTCCATCCATGGGATGTTCCAGGCAAGAGTACTGGAGTGGGATGCCATTGCCTTCTCCAAGCCAGGACATGGATGCAACCTAAATGTCCATTGACGGAGGAATGGATAAAGAGGATGTGGTGCATATATGCAATGGAATATTAGCCCTAAAAATAAAATAATGCCATTTGCAGTGACATGGATGCCTAGAGCTTGTTATACTGACTGAAGTTAAGTCAGACCAAGACAAATACCATATGGTATTTCTTATATGCCAAATCTAAAAATAACTGTCTAAATTAACCTATTTACAAAAGAGAAATTGAGTCACAGATTTAGAGCATAAACTTACAGTTATCAAGGAGGAAGGGGGAAGGACAAATTAGGAGATTGGGATTGACAATGTGCACACTACTATATAAAAAATGGATGACTGATGGGAACTTACTGTATAGCATGGGAACTCTATTCTATCATAATCTGTAATGATCTATATAGGAATAGAATCTAAAAAAGAGTGTGATGTATATGTATGACTGACTCACTTTGCTATACAGCAGAGACTAACACAGTTTTGTAAATGAAACATGCTCCAATAAAAATTGCTTAAAAAAAAGAGTATGGAAAAAATGCATTGTGCTTAAGAAAGAAAATTTAAGGTATTATACTTACCCATTCCAGTTAAGATTAATAATGATGGCACATGTTAGAAGTTTGGCATTTGGTTGGCCTTTGATTAATATGGGTTCACTTTTCTACTTTGAATGTATCTAGAGGCATGGAAGAAAGAGTGATTCCAAGGTAGAGAATGTTAATAAAAATCAAATTTTAAAATAGATGCAGCTTTTATAGGCAGAAACAGTTCATTCCTGGAAGCCAAAAAGTGTGAAGGTAAGGCTTTTGAGGATACAGGCCAGGCTTTTCGATCTGGACATGTTTGTGAAATAGTGAAGTAGGATACAAGACTGGTTAGTTTTGGGAAGGACTTCCCTTGTGGCTCAGCTGGTAAAGAATCCACCTGCAATGTGGGAGACCTGGGTTTGATCCCTGGGTTGGGAAAATCCCCTGGAGAAGGGAAAGGCTAACCACTCCAGTACTCTACCCTAGAGAATTCCATGGACTGTACAGTCCATGGGGTCGCAAACAGACATGACTGAGTGGCTTAAAAAAAAGAAAAAAAAAAAAGTTTTGTGAAAAGATATGGGTTAATTGAAAGGAAAGTGTAGTGAAATACCATATTATTGTGATTAGAAAAATTAATGGAATATAGTTACACTTCAATAAATGTTTGATGAATGAATTTTGATATATATATTTCTACCCTAGTTCATTGTGTCAGTTATTACTAGTGAGATGGCAACAGGTTCTATTCTTTGCAAAATATTTATGTTAGTGCAATGAGGTAGGCAAATTACTGAATGTCGGTCTAGTAAAATGCTATATAGGTGACTCTACTTCCCTGGCATGACTAATTTAATTTCAATTGAAAAATAGAACCTGGGTTATAAACACACAGACTCACAACCACAGACATACACACACCGTGCAGCAATGTCCTTCAAAGAAAAAATAATACTTATGACAGTGCTACTGTTATCTTCTTGCCATTTTCTGCCACTTTTTAAAATTTTAGTCTTTACTTTCCCAAATAAGTATATGCCTCCCAATGTGACAGTTGTGCTAGAAGCAAAGGACACCTGTCATTCTTCCCAAGTGAATCCTGGAGTAATGAAAATGGTGTGGTTAGAAAAAGGGGAACCAAATGTAGAGTGTAGAACTAAATGGAGAGCATAAAATTTCAGTGAAATCTCCAGTTTCGAAACCTCCAGCCACCATCTCAAGAAGGATCTTATCTCTAAATACATTATTTTCCCTAATTTCTTATTTTCCTGTAGTGATGATTCATAAACAATTAAAAATAATTTTCAAAGTAAATGACTTGTATGTTTATTTTGATGGAACTAAAGAAGAGAAAGAACTGTGAAAATTTACTTGGAAATCCAAAGCCAAGCTTAAAAGGTACATAAAATCTGGTAGGAGACAGACAAAGCCAGCATTATAACCTAAAGATATGTGAAGCAGCTTTTGTGAGAGGGTTACATTGATCCAAGCAGTAAATATCAGTAGATAAATCTACAGAATCCCTAGTGCCCCTATTTTTTAAAGCTAATTTTCAATATTATCATAATGTAGCAAAGGCAGATAGTGACCTCAGTGGGAGGAATAGGGTTTGACTCATTTCTTTATTTCTCTTCTGGCTATGTGACTTAGGACAACTCATGCAACATCTCTGGTAGTATTGGAATAAATTATTTTCAAGAGCTATTCTTGCTCTAAAATGCTCCTTGATGCTAGGAAATGGATTACTGGAATCAGAGACACAAAAGCAAAGACAATCTTACTCTTGATGCAAACAAGATGCAGCAGTGAGAGACATTGGAATTTCACAATAAGTCCCTTTCCTCTGATAAGGAGACTAATGAGCAGTGAAATGACCAATTGCAAGCAACAGATGGAAAACAGGGGAAAAAATTCTGAAAAAGTCCATTACTTGGATAATCATCTCCTGAATAATTCAGTGATGACTGAATTGCTTTTCTCATTGCCCAAATATTTAGCAAACTTCATTGATGTTACTCCTATGACTCTCCTGAGGGCACTTTCATCAAAACAAATGCTCTTCCCTAACAATTCAATGGTAAGAAAAGAACAAATGAGGCTTTCCCCATTTGCCATTCATTGGTGACTTTGAGCCCAGCTAGGTTTTCCTTGTCTCTTTTTCAAAGGATTATATCCAGTCTGAGACTTCCCTGGTGGCTCAGACGGTAAAGCATCTATATCCAGTCCATCCTCCCTATCAATCCTTTTGTCCATGCCACAGTACCCTTCTCCTAGATTTTTGTCCTAATTGTGAATATTCAAATTATTCATTGAAAAATGACCAATATCTCTCTTTAGAGAAAGCTGTGCTGTGCTGTTCTAAGTCGCTTCAGCTCTGTTCCACTCTTTGTGACCCTGTGGATTTTAACCTGTGAGGCTCCTCTGTCCATGGGATTTTCCAGGCAAGAATACTAGAGTGGGTTGCCATGCCCTTCTCCAGGGTATCTACAATCCAAAAATGCATGTTATTGCAAGACCTCCCTTTAGCACATTTCTTTTCAATCCCACCTTTTATATTTCAATAATAAGGAATATTTTTATTCTTCTTACATCCAGATTAGAGTAGTTGCAAAGTTTATGTTCTGGTTTTTTTTAGTAGAAATTTATAGATACTGAAAAAAAAATAGTGAGAGGACACTATGGGGGCAATATATTGACTTACTTGATTTCATGCTTAGAGCACAAGGGATTAACAGAAAACTAAACTTGAATTCCAAACTGGAAAATCCAAATAGACTGTGTTAAAAAAATTTGCATTTTTGCTGAAAGTATAAACACAAAGAAATCATATGCTACTGATGCTTACTACAATTTTCAAAAATGTTATCTTCTTTAAAAAGTTGAGATATGTACATATATGTATATGTATATATATATGTACATATGTACATATATGTATATATATGTAGATATAGATATATATGAAATGTGAGATGATCAATTTTTCTGATATTCCCAGAAATTAAAAAAAACTTGTTTGATGTTTCATATGTTACTTGAACTTACAAAGCTGTGAAACACTGTTAAATCTCTGATGTCCAGCAACTTGTTTGTATTTTTTTACATGTATTTTTTTCTACTTGGTTGACACTGAATTAACAGGGAAAAACACAAATTTCCCTTCACAACCAGATTACATTATTCTATTCTGTTCATAACAGCTCACATACCATTATATTCTCTAATGAAAGAGAGAATATACTTTTGTTTTATTTAAAGCTACAGATCTATTCTCACAAGGTATTACATTTGCCCTTCAATAGAGAGAACAGTGGGGTTTCAGTGATTTGTAGAAGAAGCTGACACTATTTTAATGGTCTGAAGTGTCACTGAAATGCAAAAATATGTAAATTTAACAAAGCAATTAGTAGTAAAATGTAAAGAGAAAAAAAGATGCAACTTGTTTACTACTCTACTTCTTCAACTCTGTCACTTAGCAATTTGTATCTATTTATACTACTGTTATTCCTCAAATTTATTGTAACTAAACTTAACAAATTGATGTCTAGGCCTGGGTCTTATTGAATATAACATGCTCAGATAACACATCAGTGCTTGGAAGGTAACAATTCTGTAAATGTTTATGGAATGGATTCTACATTAGTTTCCAATGGTGGCCATAAAAAAAAAAAATAGCACAGATTTGGTGGTTCATAACAACAGAACTGCATTCCATCTTAGTTTGATAGTCAGATGCTTGAAATCACGGTGTCAAAAGAGTGTGTTCCTCCTGGAGGCTCAGAGAGGTAGTTTTATGCTTTTCTTCTAGCTCTCCTGGCTTCCCAGCATGACTTTTCTTGGCTTGAAGATACACCACTCCAGTCTGGCACCATTTTCACATCATCCTCTCCCTTGCGTTTCTGTATGTTCTATTTTGTCTCTTATAAGGGCACTCTATCATTTGATTTAGGACTCACTATAGTCCAGTATGATATCATGTTAAGCTTTACTTTAATTACATCTACAAAGACCCTATTTTCAGATAAGGCTATCTGCAGAGTTTCAAATTTTCATTAAAACATCCCTATGAAATCTAATCTGTAACCAGGAGATAATAATAGCTAGTAACTACTGAGAGCTTTTAGTCAGTTTAACACTACTTCAAGTGTTCTATATGAATTAAATAATTTGTCTCATATCAACCCTGTGATACAGGTACTAATATCACATTATTCCTATTTTACAGATGAAAAAACTAAAGCAGAGTGGTTTCACAACTTACCCAAGGTTTTATGATTACTTATTAGTAGAGCCAGGCTGTGAACCCAGACATTCTGGCACCAAACCTCACATCCTTAAACACGGCTCAACTACCTCTCAGTTGAAGGGTTAAGCTCAACTAGGAGGACATGGGGCTAGCTAGAGTCTTCTACTTCTGGCTTATCAGGCTACTGCTTTGTTTAATAGGCTGTAGGTTTATTAGTTGAGGGGGGCACAGGCAACCCACTCCAGTATTCTTGCCTGGAGAATCCATGGACAGAGGAACCTGGCAAGCTACAGTGCATGGGGTCACAAAGAGCCAGACACGACTGAGCAATGAAGAACAGCACAGCATAGGCATATTAGGGTTCATCAGAGAAACAGAACCAGTGGGATATCCAGCTGACCCTTGAACAACAAGAGTTTGAGATGCACAGGTCTACTTATACATGGATTTTTTTTTTTTCAATAAATACTGCAGTGCTACATGATCTGTTATTGACTGAATCTGTGAATGTCGAAAGTGCAGCTATGGAAGGCTGACAGTAAAGTTGTCTGCATTTTTCGACTGTGTGTGGGTCAAAGACAAGTGCTGTGTGTAAGTCCTTCAGATAACTTCCATACAAGTTAGAACAAATAATTTTGCCAATAGGTATACTCCATTCTTTCCTATTAAAGCAGGTTTCTTCCCTCCACCCACAAAATTCTTACACTTATGATTCATCCATTTGAGTTTGCTGTCTTCAAGCAGATATTTATTTTCTAAGTGTCACTTAGTATGGCGTATCTCCTAACCTCCTTGTAGCTTTTAAAATCTAATCCTCAGAAGGCAGTCACAAGATGGCAGAGGAATAGGAAGAGGAGACCAGTTTCTCCCTGACAGTTCATCAAAAGGTCATCTGAATGCTGAGCAACTCCCACAAAACAACTTCTGAACGCTGGCAGAGGACACCAGGCACCCAGAAAGGCAGCCCATTCCTTTGGAACGGAGGTAGGACAAAATATAAAAGACAAAAGAGAGACAAAAGTGTTAGGGGTGGAGACCCATCCTGGGGAGGGAGTTGTGAAAGAGAAGCTTCCAAACAGTAGGAAACCCTCTCACAGGCGGGTCTGTGGGGAGTTTTAGAATCTCAGAGGACAACATAATGGGGAGAGGAAAACACACACACACACACACACACACACACACACACACACACACACACACAGAGAATAAGCGTGCCTAACTGCAACTGCCAGCAGAGAAGTAGCCCAGACGCTCGTGTCTGCCACCGGTGAGAAGGGGCTGGACAGGGAGGCACAGGCTGCATAATCGTTGCTTAGGGAAAGGACTGGGCCTGAGTGCCATGAGGACAATCTGAGGGAGCTAACATGAGACAGCAACTTGTGGGATCACCACAGAGGAAAAGAGAGAGAGAGAGAGAAAACGCTCCCATGAAAGGCTCTAACCCGCAGCCTGGCCCATGCACAGAACAAAGGATTGAGCAAATACCAAAGGAGAGCCAGCTGGCTGCATACAGGCCCCTCCCCGCTCCTGGAGGTAGAGAGGCAGGCTTGCAACAGCCAGAGCTGGAAGACACGAGGCAACTGCAGTCTCGGCCCCAGAGATTGCATCTTCCACAAACTGTTAGCAGGCTCCCAATTGCTAACCACGTCTTCCTGTGATCCTGGACGGTTGACATCTGCCAGGAGGGTCACAGCCTGAGGTCAGCTCCCCAGAGGAGACTCAGGCGCAGCTGAGACAGTGCACTTCGGGAGCACCTGGGAAATGGAGCAGCTGGGACCCCAGAGGTGATTAACACGCACAGCCCGCCTGGGAAGGTGCACTCGCCAAGCCCCTGGTTGTCTGAGCTGCTCAGACCTGGGAAGGGCACAAAAGGCATGTCCAACCGAGTCTGTGCCCTTGTGGAGTACCCAAGAACCTGAACCTGAGAAGCCTAGAGCCGGGAAGAGCACGAAAGGCAGGGCCTGCTTTGGACAGCACACCTGCAGGGCAACCTGGAGGTTGAGAACGGTAGACCCAGAAAACACACGCCACGGCGAACTAGGCAAACCCAGTGTGGTCCATACACCGCGGCCACTCCCTGCACACACCAGTGATATTTGCTCCCTCCCCACAACACAACAAGTGAGCCTAAATAAGTGTCCACCTTCGCCCCCTTGTGTCAGGGCAGACATTAGACAGTGAAGAGACTAGCAAACAGAGGAAGCCAAAATAAACAGAGGGGACTGCTCTGGAAGTGACAGGTGAAGCAGATTAAAACCTGGCGTTAACATTGACTAAGCATTGGAAAAGGCCTATAGACCTTGAGAACAAGTACAAGCTGGAAAAAGGAACTATCTGAAACTGAACTGACCCACACTGCCCACAACAATTCCAGAGAAATTCCTAGATATATTTTTACTATTCTCGCTTTTTAATTTTTATTTATTTATTTATTTATTTATTTTAATTGGAGGCTAATTACTTTACAATACTGTGGTGGTTTTTGCCATATATTCACATGAATCAGCCATGGGTGTACATGTTTTTCCCATCCTGAATCCCCCTCCCATCTCCTTCCCCATGCCATCCCCCAGGGTCAATCCTATTGCACCAACTCTGAGAATGCCATCTCATGCATTGAACCTGCACTGGCGATCTATTTCATATATGATAATATACATGTTTAAATGCTGTTTTCTCAAATCACCCCACCCTCACCTTCTCCCATAGAGTCCAAATGTCTGTTCTTTATGTCTGTGTCTCTTTTGCTATCTCTTATACAGGGTCATCGTTACCATATTTCTAAATTCCATATATATGCTTTAATATACTGTATTGGTGTTTTTCTTTCTGACTTACTTCACTCTGCATAATAGGCTCCAGTTTCAAACACCTCATTAGAATTGATTCAAATGCATTATTTTTAATAGCTGAGTAATATACCATTGTGAATATGTATCACAGCTTTTTTATCCATTCATCTGCTGGAGAAAGTGTGGAGAAAAGGGCACCCTCCCACCACACTGTTGGTGGGAATGCAAAGTAGTACAGCCACTATGGAGAACAGTGTGGAGATTCCTTAAAATAGTGGAAATAGAACTGCCATATGACCCAGCAATCCCACTGCAGGGCACCCACACTGAGGAAACCAGAATTGAAAGAGACACGTGTACCCCAATGTTCATCGCAGCACTGTTTACAATAGCTAGGACCTTGAAGCAACCTAGATGTCCATTGGCAGATGAATGGATAAGAAAGCTGTGGTACATATACATAATGGAATATTACTCAGATATTAAAAAGAATGCATTTGAATCAGTTCTAATGAGGTGGATAGAACTGGAAGCTATCATACAGAGTGAAGTAAGTCAGAAAGAAAAACACCAATACAGTATATTAACACATATATATGGAATTTAGAAAGAATGTAATGATGGCCCTATATGTGAGATAGCAAAAAAGACACAGATATAGAAAACAGACTTTTGGACTCTGTGGGAGATGGCTAGAGTGGGATGATTTGAGAGAGTAGCATTGAAACATGAATATCGTCATATGTGAAATAGATGACCAATCCAAGTTCAATTCAATGGCGGTACACTGGGACAGCCTGGAGGGCTGGGATGGGGAGGGAGGTAGGGCACAGGGTTCGGGATGGGGGACACATTTGCATCCGTGGCTGATTCATATCAATGTAAGGTGAAAACCACCACAATATTGTAAATTAATAGTGTGTGTGTGTTAGTCTCAGTCGTGTTTGACTTTTTGCAACCCCATAATCTGCAGCCCACCAGGCTTCTCTGTGCATGGAATTCTCCAGGCAAGAATACTGGAGCCAGGCTTCTCTGTAAATTAATTAGCCTCTAGTTAAGATAAATTAGCTAATTAAAATAAAACATAATCCTCTGCTGCTGCTAAGTCACATCAGTCATGTCCAACTCTGTGCGACCCCATAGATGGCAGCCCCCATCCCTGGGATTCTCCAGGCAAGAACACTGGAGTGGGTTGCCATTTCCTTCTTCAATGCACGAAAGTGGGAAGTGAAAGTGAAGTCGCTCAGTCATGTCCGACTCTTAGCGACCCCATGGACTGCAGCCTACTAGCCTCCTCCATCCATGGGATGTTCCAGGCAAGAGTACTGGAGTGGGTTGCCATTGCCTTTTAATCCCTTAGATCATGGTAAAACATATGCAAATTGTAATATCAGATCCAGTGTAGCACTTCGAACAATTTTTTATTTTACTTTTTTGTCCTTAGGATAATCCTTAGTGTTTTACAAGTCTGTTTTACAGTTAAGCTGACTGCATTCATACATTTTCCCCCAGGATTACTAAGCAGGTTTTACTAGAAAGATTTTCAGGATAAGTCATTCTGTTACTGAAAATTAAAATCTAAGTTTATGTCATGAATTGAAAAATCATTTCTCTGGGAAATTACGTGGGATATTATTGTCTCTGGTTCTATGCCATTAGCCCTGGGAAAAATTACAGTCTAAATATTTAAAGCCCTGAAATAAAAATTAGTAAACTTTAATGATAATCATTTGTTTACCATGGAATTTTGACAGGTCTCTTTGCAAATATTAATCATAGTTATATGAAACTTTAGATTATATCTGGTAAATGTCCAATTCAATATAGCATCCATCTCTATACTATCTGAAAGGCATGTTCATCCTACTTCTTCCAGAAGAATATTTGTAGTCAAGAGTTCACATATGCATAAGATAATAAAACTTTTGAGTGGAGTATTGTCAATCTTTAAAAATGTTTCTTATATGAATCCATAATATGTCTTCCTGTTAATTGTTTTAAGATAGGTTCTATGAAATGCCAAATATTAAATAAAATTATATTTCTGCATGTCCTGCTTTATTTTTATTGATATAATTGATATATAACATTGTATAATTTTAAGGTGTGCAACATATTAATTTGATACAATTTTATATGGCAATATGATTCCTGCCTTGGCTTTTGTCTTCCTCTGTTTGCCTTATATCACTATAGCTTTTAGCTGCAAAATACACTAATTGTAACTCTCATAAGCTTTACCCTTTTGTTTTAATTTTCTCATATTTCACATTCTTAATACCTTCTGGAAGCTCTTCAGATTGCCCAAGCTTCTTCTGAAAATAAACTATTCAGAAATGAACCAATAATTTCAAAACTGCACAATCACTATGGATAACAATGGGAACTTCATGACTCCTGTTATTGGTTCTATCAAGTGCCATGCTGATATTCTATCTTCCAATAAGTTTTGAATACTAATGTTTTTTGTCTCCAATGTTTAGGTAAGTTTTTTTAAATTAAATCCTTTGAAGTTAATTTCCAAAATAGTACCAGTTTTCAGTTACTTTACAGAAATCTCCCCAAAATTTATTAGCTTATTAAATCACAGGTTATATTGGTTAGGGATCCAGGCATGGACTGTCACGTCTTTTGCCACGTCACGTCATGTCACTGCCATTCACTCTGGCTCTGAATATTTCACAAGGCTGCAATCAAGGTGGCTCAGCCAGGACTGCAGTCATCTTAAGGATCTGTCACATGGTTGTTTGGTGGGGTTCAATTTCTCATAGGGTTCTGGGCTGAGGACCTCAGAAGTTTGGTGACTGATGACCTGAGGCCTCTCTTCATTTCTTGCTAGGTGAGCTTATACACAGAGTACATCATGAGAAATGCTGGGCTGGAGGAAGCACAAGCTGGAATCAAGATTGCTGAGAGAAACATCAATAACCTCAGATATGCAGATGACACCACCCTGATGGCAGAAAGTGAAGAAGAACTAAAGAGCCTCTTGATGAAAGTGAAAGAGGAGAGTGAAAAAGTTGGCACAAAGCTCAACATTCAGAAAACTAAGATCATGGCATCCAGTCCCATCACTTCATGGCAAATAGATGGGGAAACAGTGGAAATAGTGTCTGACTTTATTTTTCTGGGCTCCAAAATCACTGCAGATGGTGATTTCAGCCATGAAATTAAATGACCCTTACTCCTTGGAAGGAAAGTCATGACCAACCTAGACAGCGTATGAAAAAGCAGAGACATTACTTTGCCAACAAAGGTCCGTCTAGTCAAGGCTATGGTTTTTCCAGTGGTCGTGTATGGATGTGAGAGTTGGAGTATAAAGAAAGCTGAGTGTCAAAGAATTGATGCTTTTGAACTGTGGTGTTGGAGAAGACTCTTGAGAGTCCCTTGGATTGCAAGGAGATCCAACCAGTTCATCCTAAAGGAGATCAGTCCTGGGTGTTCATTGGAAAGACTGATGTTGAAGCTGAAACCCCAATACTTTGGCCATCTGATGTGAAGAGCTGACTCATTTGAAAAGACCCTGATGCTGGGAAAGATTGAGGGCAGGAGGAGAAGGGGATGACAGAGGATGAAATGGTTGGATGGCATCACCAACAGATGGTCACAGGTTTGGGTGGACTCCAGTGTTGGTGATGGACAGGGAGGCCTGGTGTGCTGCAGTTCATGGGGTCAGAAAGAGTCGGACACAACTGACTGACTGAACTGAACTGAACTGAGCATCTCCATAGGACAAATGGTTTAAGAAAAGTGAAAGAAAGTCAGAAAGATGAAGGACAGTTTTCCATAGCTTAATCTTGGAAGTAACCTCCCCTCACCTTTGCCATATTTTATTTGTGAGAAATATGTCACTTGGTGAGCCCCATTATAGGGGAGGTGATCATGCAAGGATGTGGATACTAAAAGATGGGATTAATTGGGAACCTTTTCATATGCTGCCAAACAGTGTATTGTATTTTCAAAGTACAGTGTTGGCCATAATCACAAACCTTCTCCATGCTACTGAGTTTACACATTTAATGAAATGGCATTGAGACTTCCATGAGAAGGTGCCAACTATTTCTAAGATTTACTATTTGTGTCATGTAAAATATGATAAGATGAATATTTTTCCATGGGGTTCAAAAAGATAGCACCTTACTACTCAGCCATAAAAAATGAAATAAGTAATGCCATTTGCAGCAACATGGATGAACCTAGAGGTTATCATACTAAGTGAGGTAAGTCAGAAAGAGAAAGACAAGTATCATATGATATCACTTATATGTGGAATCTAAAATATGACACAGATGAACTTATTTATGAAATAGAAACAGACTTACAGACATAGACAACAGGCTTGTAGTTGCCAAAGATGGGGAGAGGTAGATTGAAAGCTTGGGAATAGCAGTTGCGAACACTTATATATAGAATGGATAAACAACAAGGTCCTACTGTATAGCACAGGAAACTGTGTTCAATACCCTGTGATAAACCATAGTGGAAAAGAATGTGAAAAAGGATGTGTATATATATATATATATATATATATATATATATATATATATATTGTGTGTGTGTGTGTGTATATATATATATATATGTATATGTACATATATAACTAAATCACTTTGTTATACAGCAGAAATTAACACAACATTGTAAATCATTCAATAAAATAAAAATTTAAAAAAAGATAGTTCCTTTGGTGGTGTTACCAGATCAAACTATATTATTATAAATTTGAACAATTAATATATTCAAAAGGAATTACACAACATCCCTCAGTAATAGATGTTCTCTAATCAACTTAAGCTGTATAGATTGCGTGTTCTCACTATACAGATGGCTGAGCATAGCTCAAACTAATAAGAATGTACAATTTCCCAGTCTAGATATTATAAAATTTTTTCATTGTCCTCTAGCTTTCAGTAATTCAACTTATCTTGCAGAACATATGGGTAGCATGTGTGTACACTACTAAGGACTTTTGAAAAGACCAGAATTCTATTTAATGAATATCAAATGATTTGTCTCAAAACATATGAAAAGTCTACCAAGCAAAATGAATGTCTTTGAAAGCAAGTATTCCTTTGGGAGAATGTAAAACAATTACCTACATTAATGAGTCTTGTTGGAAACATTCTTAATTTTTTTAAACTAGAATTTAATTAATAAATTATATATGGGATTTAATTTTTTAAATTAGAATTCAGAAAGCTAAAAGTTAAATTCTCCCTCTTTCTCGACACTATGTCCTAGTCTCCATGATGTCTTGAATACATAACTTGGAAAGATACACACATATAAACACATACAATCTTCAGTGTATACACATACAATGTATACACATACAGAATAGTTAAAATGTTCTGTACCTTTTTATTTTTGTGTATGGTGTTAGAAAGTGTTCTAGTTTCATTCTTTTACAAGTGGTTGACCAGTTTTCCCAGCACCACTTGTTAAACAGATTGCCTTTTTTCCATTGTATATCCTTGCCTCCTTTGTCAAATGGATAAGGAAGGTGTGGTACATATACACCATGGAATATTACTCAGCCGTTAAAAAGAATTCATTTGAATCAGTTCTAATGAAATGGATGAAACTGGAGCCCATTATACAGAGGGAAGTAAGCCAGAAAGATAAAGAACATTACAGTATACTAACACGTATATATGGAATTTAGAAATATGGTAATGATAACCCTATATGTAAAACAGAAAAAGAGACACAGATGTACAGAACAGACTTTTAGACTCTGTGGGAGAAGGCGAGGGTGGGATGTTTCGAGAGAACAGCATGTATATTATCTATAGTGAAACAGATCACCAGCCCAGGTGGGATGCATGAGACAAGTGCTCGGGCCTGGTGCACTGGGAAGACCCAGAGGAATCGGGTGGAGAGGGAGGTGGGAGCGGGGATCGAGATGGGGAACACATGTAACTCCATGGCTGATTCATGTCAATGTATGACAAAACCCACTGCAATGTTGTGAAGTAATTAGCCTCCAACTAATAAAAATAAATGAAAAAAAAAAAAAAAAGAAAATGTTCTGTACCTCATATTCTACTGTTTGAATATACTATTATGTATTCAAATGGTTCCATAAGCATTAGTAATGATTTTTCTTTAATATATAAATGTTGTGGTGATAATACATGAACACTGATCTATTCACTCTTTTGTGAATATCTCTATCCATCCATTATCCATAAACATATATCTAGTTGGCTTATCACCATTTGTTGATGAGACTAATATTCCTCCCACTGAATGAGTACTCTTACTGAGATATTATCTTGAGATCAATCTTGTCATAATATAAATATTTTAATTTTAACTTTTAAAATATTTTGTCCATAAAAATCACCTGTCTCTACATTCCTTTTTCTGAAGTGATTTGAAATGTCTAGCAAACAAGTTCCATACACAATTTTGTCTTCAATTTATATCTAAGTATTTCCTTGAAAAGTGAAAATGAAAGTGTTAGTCGCTCAGTCGTGTCCAGCTTTCTGCGACCACATGGACTGTACCCGCCAGGTTCTCCCGTCCACGGAATTCTCCAGGCAAGAATACTGGAGTGGGTTGCCATTTCCTTCTCAGAAGGTATCTTTCCCACCCAGGGATTAAACCCGGGTCTCCTGGGTTGCAGGCAGATTCTTTAACGCTGAGCCAGGTAATTGTAAATAGTATTATACTTTTTACATGTGTATTCACTATGCCAACTGCTAGTACTATAAATAAATTGATTTTTGTATGTGTGTGTGTGTGTGCGCTCTAAGTCAATTCAATCATGTCCAACTCTGCGACCCTAGGGACTGTAGCCTGCAAGGTTCCTCTTTCCATGGGATCCCCCAGAATCTGGAGTGGATTGCCAGGCTCTCCTCCAGAGGATCTTCCCAACCCAGGGTTCAAACGCACACTTCTTATGTTTCCTGCATCGGCAGACAGGTTCTTTATCATTAGTGCCACCTGGGAAACCCTTTTGTATGTGTGAAAGCACAAGTCAGTCTCCCACATTGCAGGCGGATTCTTTACCTAGCTGAGCCCTTTGTATGCATATCTTGTGATAGATATATGTGTTTATGCTTATCAAATGAACTTACCAAAATCAATTATAAATTCCAGGAGTATTGTAGACCTGTGTCATTTTCTACATGGAAAATGCCATCTGCAAATAGAAACTATTTTATTTCATCTTTTCTCTTCTGCTTATCTTTTATTTCCTTTTTATTGTTGTTGTTTTGCCTAATTGCATTGGCTAGAACTTCCAGCACTGTGGTGAAAAGAAGGGTGAAAGTGAACAAATGTCCTTGTTACTGTTATTGAGAGGAGAATATTCAGTCTTTAATATGATGTTAGCAGAAGGCTTTTTGAAGATGTTCTTCATTGAATTGAGGATGCCTACCTGTATATCTATTTTTCTGAGAGTTTTTACATGAATGGGCATTGGATTTGATTGGTAGCTTTTCTGTATCATTTGAAATAATCACATGTTTTTTTTCTTTAGTCTTTTTATGTGGTGGAATTTAATTAATATTTGGATAACAAACCATCCTTTCATCCCTAGAATCAAATCCCCAGTTTGACATGACATATAATTACTTTACATATCATGGAACGTACTTTGCTAATATTGTGTTGAGGATTTTTCTTTTTACACTCAAGAAAGATATTGTTCTTTAGATTTATTTTTGTTATGTACTGGTCAGGTTTTTGTAATATAGTGATATTAGTTGCATAAAATGAATTGAGGACTGGTCACACCTCAGCTAGTTTTTGGAACAAACTGTATAGAATATTTATTAATTCTTTAATCATTTAAGAAATTTCTCAGTAAAATCATCTGGCTCTAGAAACTATTTTGTTTGAAAAAAATTTCAATTGTGAATTCAGTTTCCTTAATAGTCATATATTAATAAGAAAAAAAGAGGAAGGCTTCTCAGATAGCCAATTTCTGTTACGTTTAAAAATGGGGTAGTGGTGATTAATTTTATATGTCAATTTGATTGGCCGTGGGGTACCAGGTTGAACATTATTTCTGGCTGTGTCTAAGAGGATGTTTCCAGATGAGACTAGCATTTGACTTAGTGGACTCAGTAAAGAAAATTGTTCTTGCCATTATCCCATCCATTGAGGGAATGATTAGAACAAAGTTGGAGGAAGGAGGGAAATCAATCCATTTTCCTTCCTTTCTGCATGCTTGAGGTGGGGCATTCCATCTTCTTTGATTCTGGGAGTTGGGTTTTAACCATCAGCATCCCTGGTTCTTGCAACTTTGAACTCAGAAAGAAGTATACCACTATTTTTCAGGCCTACAGCTTGCAAACAGGCCACCACAAGATTTCTATTGTTTGCTGTTTACACTTTTAAAACTGCTATAACTTTTGGTGGATTGACTCTTTATTCATTTTATAATGTCTATCTGTCATTAGCAAGTTTTTGTGTTTACTTTTCCTGATATTAATATAGCCACTCCACTTTTCTTTTTATTACTGTCTGCATGATAAATATCTTTCTACCATGTTAAATTGCAGTTGTCTATAGTATTATATTTGAAATGAGTTTCTAGTAGATAGTATATCATCAGGTAATACTTAATCCACAATTCTAATCTCTGTCTTTTATTTGACATATTTTTGAGCATTACATTTAATACAATTATTAATATATTAGGCCTGAAGTCTGTCTTTCCAATTTTTGTTTCAATTTGTTCTATTTTCCTGTTTCTCTCTCTTTTTCTTTTTCACTTTACAGCCTGCTTCTAGATTACATTTTTTTAGAATTTTATTTGTCTTGATTCCAATTTTTACTGTATCTATATATCATTTTAAGTCTTTGAGCTAAGTATTATAGACACATATAAATGTAATATATAATTATTATAAATTATATAATTATAAAGATTATCTTTTATATACAAATATATATGTATATATAATATAATGTAAACATGAGTAACTATGTATAATATTATATACATGCATATATGTAAAGCTTATCAGAGTCTCCTAGTGTTTTTTTCAACAGTTTCAGTGAACTGTAGAAAATTTACCTCTCTATACATCCTTTTATGCTCCCCATTTATCAAATAATTTTCTTATATTTATTCAACATACATTTATAATCATATCAGATGGCAGTAAAATTATTGCTTCAACTGTCAAACATAATTAAGAAACCTATTGAAGGGAAGAAATAGCCTGAACACCCAAGACATGAAAATACCCAAGACATGGTGCATTTCTGGTGAATGAAGACCACAGTGTTCCGAGTTGGCCCATATGAATATGCATCATTTGCCAATAATTTTAAACAAATAGCACCTATTGCTGTGTCATGATTTGATTAATAGTCTCACTAAACAGATAAAAAGTCATAGAAAAAGACAACTGTTTGCAGCAAAGAGGGTTGATTGACTGTGGAAAATTCTTAAAAAGAGGGTTGGATAGCATCACTGACTCAATGCACATGAATTTGAGCAAAGTCTGGAGATGGTGAAGGATAGGGAAGCATGGTGTGCTACAGTCCATGGGGTGGCAAAGAGTCAGACACCATTGAGCGATTTACCAGACCACCTTACCTGCCTCCTGAGAAATCTATATCCAGTTCAAGAAGCAACAATTAGAACCAGATATGAAACAGTGGACTGGTTCCAAACTGGGAAAGGAGTATGTCAAGGCTGTATATTGTCACCCTGCTTATTTAACATATACGCAGACTATATCATGCTAAATGCTGGCTGGATGTATCACAAGCTGGCATCAAGATTGCTTAGAGAAATATCAACAACCTCAGATATGCAGATGACACCACCCTTATAGCAGAAAGTGAAGAAGAACTAAAGAGCATCTTGATGAAGGTGAAAGAGGAGAGTGAAAAAGCTGGCTTAAAATTCAGCCTTCAATAAACTAAGATCATAGTAGCCTGTTTCATCACATCATGGCAAATAGATGGAGAAATGATGGAAACAGTGACAGACTTTCTTTTCTTGGGCTCCAAAATCACTGCTGATGTTGACTGCAGCAATGAAATTAAAAGAAATTTGTTCCTTGGAAGAAAAGTTATGAGAAACCTAGAAATCATATTAAAAAGCAGAGACATTACTTTGCCTACAAAAGTCCATCTAGTCAAAGCTATGGTTTTTCCAGTAGTCATGTATGGATGTGAGAGTTGAACAAGAAAGAAAGCTGAGTGCCAAAGAATTGTTGCTTTTGAACTGTGGTGTTGGAAAACACTTTTGAGAGTCCCTTGGACAGCAAGGAAATCAAACCAGTGAATCCTAAAGAAAATCAGTCCTGAATTTTCATTGGAAAGACTGATGCTGAAGCTGAAACTCCAGTACTTTGGCCACCTGATGAGAAGAGCTGACTCATTTGAAATGACCCTGATGCTGGGAAGGACTGAAGCCAGGAAGAGAAGGGGATGACAGAGGATGAGACGGTTGGATGGTATCACCAACTCAAATGACATGATTTTGAGCAAACTCTGGGAAACGGTGAAGGACAGGACTCCTGCAGTCCATGAGGTTGCAAAGAATCAGACACCACTGAGCAAATGAACAACAACCAATAGTTTGCATCTAGGAAATTTATTGACATGAAACATTATTCTTATTTCCCATAATGTCAATCATGGCACAAATTAGACAATGCTGTGACACTTACAAAACACCTTAATAAACAGAGTCACCTCAAAGAAAAATAATCACCTCAAAGAAAAGTCATAATATTGAGCAGCAATGAAAATATTTTCTTATGAATATAATTATTGCTTTACATGGAAAATTTTCTGTTTAAAATTTCTTCCCATCAAATATCCCCAAAGATAATTTGAACCATTCAGCTTCAATTAAGAAGACAGACTTTTAAGAATATATTGCTGATTGGAGTAATCACTGTTTAAATTCTTTAGAGAAATATTACTTGTAAGAAAGATGCAGAGAATTGGGAAATTGTGTACCATTAAATCAAGATATTTATTTAATAGTTGATGAAGAAAGAACTGTCAAAACTAAAGAAAAGTAGAGCTAACTGTGCCTCGATCATTATTTTTAGGCATAATAGTTGGCTGATAAAAAGCTCTCAAATGTATCAAATACAAATATAATAATGATGTGAAGACAATGCAAGAAAACATAATAAAATAAATCTACATTATATACATGGATATACTAATTAAAGTTTGCCAGTTCCATGTAAGTATGTGGTTTATTAGGCTTTTTAAGATCTATTGGGATTTTATCAATTATGAGTTGTACTCCTGATCTAGCACTATAGCGGAAGTCCACGTGAAGCATGGTAGCATAACTTGTGATGCTTAGGGTTTTGACTAAACACGTGAGGCTGAGCTAGAGTCTTGGACTTCTTTATTTCAACATTACCATTGCTTTTGATCATGGGAAATTTTTAGTTGAGATCTCTTTTGACGGAACTCTGTTTCTTTGGGATTTAGAGTACTTTCTTTGTAGAGACTTTGTTTGGATTATTTTCCTTTGTGGATAGCTTTTTTAGGATTTTCTCTTTGTTGCTATTATTTTGATGCCTCCCTTCCCCACTAGAAATTCTCACTCCTCTTATTTTCCTCCTCTGAAGACTCCTGTTGACCTCTTGCCCTGTCACTATGGTGATAACTCCCTCTGCTTCACTCCTTGTTGGCATCATCTGACTATGAATAATTTGGACTTTCACTGTTCTTCGGGAGTGGGGACTTAAGTTTTCGCCTAAATGGCTTATCTAAGACCTCTCCCTTCCCATCCCTCCTGATCCTTTTACCATCTTTGATCTTCCTTTCAGTTCCCTTGAATAATGCCCTCCTTCAGAATCTCTACCTGCTCCTTTTCTCTGTTCCCTTCTGCCAGGCCTTTTCCTTCTCACTTCAACTCTCAGCTTTCCATAGTATTTTGAGCTTTCGGGACTTTACTCCTCTCAGGGGGCTCTCCAAGGACTCAGGAATCCCTGGTACAACCACTGAGGCTAAAATGAAACAGCCATATATTTTATCTACTTCAAGAGTTTTAGAGACAACCATATACCCATTTAATTTCCCAGCATCTTACTCCAAAATTAGTCCACACTACCTGCTTAATAGGAGTACTAAAGCTTCCAACTCATATTTATGAAGGAGGTTTCTATAACATTTTTCTTTTGTCTGACCTTTGAATATTCGGAGGGTTAGGATTTTACCATATGAAATGAGGATCTGGGAACACAAATATTTAGTAAGTAACTGTTCTCAAGACTATATGCAGTATCAGGGATTGCATTATCTCACTAATTCTGCACTTGACAGTTTGTTTAGAAGCAATTGTGACCAGATACTACCTTGAAAATTCAGTGACAGGATGGCATGAACATAAGCATACATTGCTTTGTGTTGTGCAGAGGTGGACTGTAGAATATTCTATTGCTTCTTAACCATTTTCCTTCAAATTATCCCTTTGTGAGGGCGCATCGGTTCAATGTCTAACTACTGGCATATGCATCTGTTTTCCTAAAAGATGTCACCTGAGCCTGTTATACCTATATCTTCAGAAACCAGGAACACTGAAAATGTAACACCCTCTGGGGACAATATACGTTGATGTCTAATGAGAATTCAGGTTTACCTATCCCAGTTCCTTGTCCCACAGGTGAAATACATCTGAGGCACTTGTCCTCCAGGAGAATTCCAACTGTTATTTGCAGTGGAAATATACCTGGTGGCAGGGCTTGTGTTTGTTTTGTTCAGAGGTAGACTGAGTATTCGAAAGGTGCTTAGTATCTAACAATCACTCAGTCATTATCAAACTTGGTATAGTGACTATTCCATTAAATGAATTGATGAATGAATTTTCTACAAATGACATATAAGTCACAACATAATGCAAATATTTGATAATATATGCATGAATTCTATTAAAATTACTGAGCTTTTTATTGTTGTTGCTGGTGGGGGAGCATTGATAATACTTGTATCACTATAAATTAATTACAATGAGTTGGTCAGCCAATCTTATGGTGAAGAAAATATGCATGGAGTCAGCAGTCTTTAGAGATTACACAATCAAACTTACAAATAGTTAATAACAGTAATTAAGTGAACCTGCCTATTGTTCTTTGTTTATCTTAGTTTTGAGTAGTTAAAGGACAAGACTAAATATTATTCCATTCATTTCAGGCACTCAATTGTCTGAAGGCAAAGGGACAGAACTAAATGATTTATGAAGGTCTCAAAGCTCTTCAAATATAGGCTTAACCCAATCCCAATTAAATTGATTGCTAGGAGAAGTTCTAATTTAAAGTAAAATTGGTTTTATCAGCAGCCTATATTTTCTCTTCCAACTTCTTTATATAATATCTGTGAGGACAAAAGTGACACTAAAATCAAATAAACACAAATATAAATATCTACAAAGCCTTGTTAAAAGTAAAATTACATAAAAATTACTGTGAGAATTTTGAAGAACTCTGAAAAATAGATAAAACTAAATTGAGACAATGATAACCTAAGCTTTCTTTCATGACATCCACAGATTTACCTCATTAAACAGAATATTTTACAAAATATAGAAAGATATTTCATACCTTAGTCATCTCTACCCCTGAGTCTAAGTCCTATCTTTTGGGACAAATGAATAAATAGACATAAATAAAAAGTTAGGCAATCCTAACTCTGTTGTGCAGCTCTTCCTGTAGGAGAAGTCTGAATCCTGTGTCTTTCTGTTCTTCTCACAGTTTTTTTCTTTTTTTATCTTCACTAAAAGAGGCATTTGTTCAAAGAAAAGAAAACAAGTATAAGATACCTTTGCCAACAAAGGTCCATCTGGTCAAAGCTATGGTTTTTCCAGTAGTCATGTATGGGTGTGAGAGTTGGACTATAAAGAAAGCTGAGTGCTGAATTGATGTTTTTGAAAACTCTTCAACATGATCTTGGAGAAGACTCTTGAGAGTCTTTTGAACTGCAAGGAGATCCAACCATTCCATCCTAAATGGAAATCAGTCCTGAATATTCCTTGGAAAGACTGATGCTGAAGCTGAGGCTCCAATACTCTGGCCACCTGATGCAAAGAACTGACTCATTGGAAAAGACCTTGATGCTGGAAAAGATTGAAGGTGGGAGAAGAAGGGGATGATAGAGGATGAGATGGTGGGATGGCATCACCGGCTTGATGGACATGAGTTTGAGTAAACTCCAGGAGTTGGTGATGGACAGGGAGGCCTGTCCATTGGCATGCTGCTATCCATGGGGTCACAAAGAGTCAGACACGACTGAGTGAATAACTGACTGGCTAACTGACTGGCTGATAAGATACCTGACTATAGGTGTATAAAGAGACAGAGAGGAAACTAGTAGCACTTCCCAATGGAGTGAGATTAATTCATGCATCTAAAGTCACATTATCAGTGATGTGAAATTTGACTACTAAATATTTTACAATATTTTCTATTCTACTGTTTTTCTCCAAACACTTGACCACTGCAGAAGCTTCATAATATCTTAAACTCCTTTTCTATTTTAACCTTCTTTTCTTCAAATGTCTTTTGAAATGCATGTGTTAATAGGTCAATCCTTATTTAAGACAGCTTCTCAATGGTCTTAGAAATAAAAGCACAAAAACTTAGTCTATGATGACCTTAATGTCATGGTCACATCGATGTACTGAAATCCCTCTCATGCCCCTTTCCACTCCTTTGTGCCTCAAACACATTCTTTAAGTTCTCTAAACAGGACATCCTCTCTTCCACCTAATATCACTGGATATGAATTAACTCGGCAGGAAATTTTTCCTCCCACATTTTCTTGAGTTTAGATCATAAGCAGTCAGTTCCTTGTGGAAGACTTCCTTGATCACCTGAACTAGAGCAGTATTCTATCATTTTAAATTTACATTTCTTACATTATTTTCAATTTTATATTTATATGACTATTTAACTATTGCATTTTTTTTGCACTTCTCTGAACACATACACCCTGAGATCAGAGACTGTGTGTTTATTCACCATTTTATGTTTAGCAGTTAATACAGTGATTGATGCTGACAAATGTTCAATACAAACACACACACACACACACACACACACACACACACGTGGAACTTCCCCAGTGGCTCAGCAGTAGAGAATCCACCTGCAATGCAGGATTCGCTGGAGACACGGGTTCGATTCTTGAGTCTGGGAAGATCATCTGGAGGAGGGCATGGCAACCCACTCCAGTATTCTTGCCTGGAGAATCCCGTGGACAGAGGAGCCTGGAGGGATACAGTTTATAGGGCTGACACAACTAAAGCAACAGTACATACGACACTCACTGGTACATGTATGTATGTATGAAAGAGAAAGTTAGTCGCTCAGTCATGTCCAACCCTTTGTGACCCCTTGGATTGTAGCCCACCAGGCTCCTCTATCCAGTGAATTCTCCAGACAAGAATACTGGAGTGAATAGCCATTCTGTTTGTCAGGGAATCTTCCCAACCCAGGTACTGAACTCAAGTCTCCAGTATTGCAGGTGGAGTCTTTCTGTCTGAGCCACCAGGGAAACCTACTATTAAGAGACATTTCTAAGTATAAAGACAGGTCAACTTAAAAAGTATCAGCAGATACCTGCTTGACTTTGTCTTGTAATCTATAGACAATACAGTAGAATATGTAATGAATTCATTTACCTTTTCCAAAGGAATACCCAAGACAGAAGTAGCAATAAAATTATAAATGACAGTCATCAATCAGATGAAATAATACAGATGAAGATTTTCTCTCTCAAAGAGATGGGGAATGGGCAAGTGGTCAGGAAAACACACTTCAAAGTTCAGAAACTAAGACGTGAGAATGATGGTCAACATGGACAATCAACATTGAGTACGTAAATGAAGCAAATCATGAAAAAAAAAAAAAACAACTTGCCGGGACTTTGGTACAAAATTACCATTTTATGAAAATGAAATCATTATTCTAGAGATCCATGTTAAGAACTGTGTGGGTTCTGAGGTTTTAACAAGCTTGCAACAGTTCCATGGATTCTGGCAGAAGACAGGATACTCCTGGTCAGACACACACAACCTATTACGGAATAGCATGTGGTAAGAGTTCCACATTTGCATCAATTCATCTTGCCTCTCAAACCCCACCAGTATGTTGGAGAGTGTCCCAGATATTTGCTGCACTCAAACTACATTTGAGTCTTACAGCTGAGGAAGCCAAAGTGAGGAAAACTCATTTCACTCTTTTGTTCGTTTGTTGTGTATTTTTTTTTATTTGTGTGTGTGAGTGTTATAAGTAATCAGTAAAAGTTTATTATGCACACAACAACAACAAGAAGTTCATGAAGCAGGAACACTTCAACCAAATTATGGGGGAAAGCTCAGGGGTATAGAGTTGTCTCTCCCTATCTATGAGGGACTGGTTCCACGACCCCTACTCAGACAACAAAATCCTTGAATGCTCAGTTCAGTTCAGTTCAGCCACTCAGTCATGTCCAACTCTTTGTGATCCCGTGTACTGCAGCTGTACAGACAGGCTTCCCTGTCCATCACCAACTCCCGGAGTTTAATCAAACTCATATCCATCGAGTATATGATGCCATCCAACCATCTCATCCTCTGTTGTCCACTTTTCCTGCTGCTTTCAATCTTTCCCAGCACCAGGGTCTTTTCCAATGAGTCACATCTTCGCATCAGGTGACCAAAGTATTGGAGCTTCAGCTTCAGCATCAGTCCTTCCAATGAATATTCAGGACTGATTTCCTTTAGGATGAACTGGTTGGATCTCCTTGCAGTCCCAGGGACTCGCTAAAGTCTTTGCCAACACCAAAGTTCAAGAGCATCAGTTCTTCGGCGCTCAGCTTTCTTCATAGTCCAACTCTCACATCCATACATGACTACTGGAAAAACCATAACTTTGACTAGATGGACCTTTGTTGGCAGAAAAAAAGTCTCTGCTTTTTAATATGCTGTCTAGGTTGGAAATAGCTTTTCTTCCAAGCTTTTCTTCCATGTCTTTTAATTTCATGGCTTCAGTCACCATCTGCACTGATTCTAGAGCCCAAGGAAATAAAGTCAGCCACTGTTTCCACTATTTCCCCACCTATTTGCCATGAAGTGATGGGACTGGATGTCATTATCTTAGTTTTCTGAATGTTGAGTTTTGAGCCAATTTTTTCACTCTCCTCTTTCAGTTTCTTCAAGAGGCTCTTTAGTTCTTCTTCACTTTCTGCCATAAAGGTGGCATCATCTGTATATCTGAGGTATTGATATTTCTCTCAGCAATCCTGATTCCAAATTGTTCTTCATCCAGCCTGGCATTTCATATGATGTACTCTGCATATAAGTTAAATAAGCAGGGTGACAATATACAGGCTTGACATACTCCTTTCCCAATTTGGATCCAGTCTGTTGTTCCATGCCCAGTTCTAACTGTTGCTTCTTGACCTGCATGCAGATTTCTCAGGAGGCAGGTCATGTGGTCTGGTATTCCCATCACTTTAAGAATTTTCCACAGTTTTTTTGTGATCCGCACAATCAAAAGCTTTGGAATAGTCAATAAAGCAGAAGTAGATGTTTTTCTGGAACTCTCTCACTTTTTCAATGATCCAACAGATGTTGGCAATTTGATCTCAGGTTCCTCTGCCTTTTTAAATCCAGCTTGAACATCTGGAAGTTCATGGTTCACATACTGCTGAAGCCTGTCTTGGAGAATTTTGAGTATTACTTTGCTAGCGTATGGGATGAGTGCAATTGTGCAGTGACTTGTACATTCTTTGGCAATGTTCTTCTTGGGATGGGAATGAAAATTGCCTTTTTCCAGTCCTATGGCCACTGCTGAGTCTCCCAAATTTGCTGGCATACTGAGTGTGGTGCTTTCACAGCACCATCTTCTAGGATTTGAAATAGCTCAACTGGAATTCCATCACCTCCACTAGCCTTGCTCATAGTGATGCTTCCTAAGGCCCACTTGACTTCACATTCCAGGATGTCTGGCTCTAGGTGAGTGATCACACCATCGTGGTTATCTGGGTCATGAAGATCTTTTTTATATAGTTCTGTGTACTCTTGCCACCTATTCTTTATATCTTCTGCTTCTGTTAGGTCCATATCACTTCTGTCCTTTATTCAGCTGATCTTTGCATGAAATGTTCCCTTTGTATCTCTAATTTTCTTGAAAAGATCTCTAGTCTTTCTCTTTTATTGTTTGGCATATATTGCAAATAGATATCTCCATATAAATGCAAAAATCTATTTGAAAGAAGACACATGTAAAAAAATAGACTGCATGATACAATTCATGTAGATTTCAAAGCTTCACAAAATTAATACTGTTATAAGACAGAAGAGTGGTCACCTTCAGGGAGGGTATAAATAAGAACAAACTGAATAGATAATAGGCTACTAGTAATGATCCATTTGTAATAAAAATAGTTGTTTAAAAGTGTGCTCATTTTGATACTTTATCATGCTGATCACTTATGATTTTACTTATATTTAAAAGTATAATGAAAATTTCAGATACTTGTACAATTACAGGGTCACTTTTTATAACAAAGATACATGCTATTATACAAAATCGCTTTGTATTCACTTAATAATTTTATTTTTACATTTGTGTGCCATTGTTTAGTGTCTGAAATCTTTTATGCAACACAGAGGGAAATGACTAAATTGATAATCCATCGATGGATAGATAGATGGATATACAAATCATATATATATATACATCTTTACAGACATATACACATAAATATGTGAATCACTGAAACCATCACAAGCTTGAAGAACCTATTTTATCTAAGAACCTCTTTAATGTATTAATATCTATATATACATATTTTGTGGGGAAAACTATGTGCCATATTTTCAAATTAGCAACATTTTGCAAAATCTTAGGAAATAACTGTTAATATCAAGAACCCAATATCCTTACCTTTTTACTGTGTTATTATAAGAAATAAATAATTAAAATAAAAAATTATTTTACAGCCTACAAAACACTTACTGGGGACTTAGAAATTCTTACTTTTCTTACTAAATAAGCACTGCAGGAAAACTTCAGCATTAACGGTGTTGAATTAGTGGATAGTAAAGCAATATATCAGAATCAGACATGACTTAGTGACTCAACAACAACATTCCAGCTGGTGTGTGGTGGCACCTCACTGTAGTTTTGATTTGCATTTCTGTAATTATTAGCAATTATGAATATTTTTTTTCATGTGGCTATTAGCTAGCTGCATGTTTTCTTTGGATAAATGTCTATTTAGGTCTTCTTTCCATTTTTCAACAGAGCTGTTTATTTTTGTTGTTGTTGTCATTGAATTGTATGAGCTGTTTTTATATTTTGAAAATTAAGCACGTAGCAGTCACATTTTTTGCAAATATACTCTCCCAGTTCATAGGCTGTCATTTTGTTTTGTTTATGGTTTGCTTTACTATGAAAAATCTTCTAAATTTAATTAGGTTTCATTTGTTTATTTTTGCTTTCATTTCTATTACCTTGGAAGACTGACCTAAGAAAACATTGGTACAATTTACGTCAGAGAATGTTTTGCCTATGTTCCCTTATAGGAGTTTTCATGTCTTATGTTTAAGTCTTTAAGACATTTGAGTTTATTTTTGTGTATGGCGTGAGGATCTGATGCTGAAGGTAATGAGGAGTTAAGGGGGACCCTCCTATACTGGTGAGGGTATGTAAATTGGTACAGTCACTATAGAAAACAATATGGAGGTTCTTCAAAAAATTTAAAAGGCAGTTGCCATATGATCTAGCAATTCCATTCTTGAGCTTATATCCAGAAAAAAACTGTAATTCAAAAACATACATGCACCTTTATGTTCATAGCAACACTATTTACCATAGCCAGGGTATAGAAGCAACCTAAATGTCCATCAACAGATAATGGATAAAGAAGTCACACACACACACACACACACACACACACACACACACGCACACACACTGGAATACAACTCAGCCATAAAAAATAAAATAGTGCCATTTGCAGTAACATGGATGAATCTAGAGTTTATCATACTTAGCAAAGTGATTCAGAAAGAGAAAGACAAATATTATATGATATCACTTATATATGGGATCTAAAATATACCAGAAAGGAATATATCTATGAAACAGAAACAGAGTCACAGGCATAGAGAACAGATTTGTCATCACCAAGGGAGTGTGGAGTTGGGTAGGGAAGGACTGGGAGTTTGGGATTAGTAGATGCAAATTATTATGTATATGGAGGATAAAACAATAAGGTCTTAACTGTAAAGCACCAGGAAACTGTATCCAATATCCTGTGATAATCCATAATGCAAAAGAATGTGAATTACTTTCTTGTAGAGCAGACATCAAAACTACAATTTTATTGTTGATTCAAAAAAATTAAATATAGATATAAATATAAATATATATATATATTTATGTAAATATATATATGTGGGTGTGTGTGTATAATTTAGGGGGAAAAAGCTGAAATTCCCTGAGGAGCTAAATAATGGCAACATATGCAAATACTATTCTATATAGTATTTTTATTCATATATATTAGTTGGACGGACTGGTAGGTAGAGTTAAAATTTTTTGACTCAGTTCTATGAATAGGTTGATAATGTTAATAAGCACCTAGACTTCTTTAAGGCTTCCCTGGTGGCTCAGATAGTGAAGAAGCTGCCTGCAATGTGGGAGACCTGGGTTCGATCCCTGGTTGGGAAGATCCCTTGGAGAAGGGCACAGCAATCCACTCTAGCATTCTTGCCTGGAAAATCTGCATGGACATAAGAGCCTGATGGACTGTAGTCTATGGGGTTGCAAAGAGTCAGACATGACTGAGTGACTAAACATGAGTGCAAGTGTTCTTTAAAAATCAGTTCTAATGAGATGGATGAAACTGGAGCCCATTATACAGAGTGAAGTAAGCCAGAAAGAAAAACACCAATGCAGTATACTAACACATAGATATGGAATTTAAAAAGATGGTAACAATAACCCTATGTGCAGGACAGAGAAAGAGACAGATGTATAGGACAGACTTTTGGACTCTGTGGAAGAAGGCGAGGGTAGGATGATCTGAGAGAATAGCATTGAAACAAGTATACTATCAAGGGTGAAACAGATCACCAGCCCAGGTTGGTTGCATGAGACAAGTGCTCAGGGCTGGTGCACTGGGAAGACCCAGAGGGATGGGATGGGGAGGGAGGTGGGAGAGGGGATCGGGATGGGGAACAAATGTAAATCCATGGCTGATTCATGTCAATGTATGGCAAAAACCACTACAATATTATAAAGTAATTAGCCTCCAACTAATAAAAATAAATGAAAAAAAAAAAAACTTGTATCCATGAGCAACCAAACAGGTTACAATAGTAAAAGGCAATGTAAGGTTATACAGAGGATTTAACAAAAGACACCAAGCTTAACAGATAAATGTTTAGATTCATACTTCTGTCATATCATCCAATAAATTAAGCCTCTATGAAAAACTGCAACAATTTTTATTATGATGTAAATCAATTGGTTATTTTAAAACCACCATTTAGTCAGTAAATGTTTATGAAAGCAAATACCAATATTAGGCTGAGTAGTAGAAAACATAAAACACAAGGAAAAGTGGCTCCTCTTGTTTTTTTCCTTTAACTCTCAGGGTTCTTGGCTGTTTATGATGTCACCACTGAGCATCACTAATTTGAACTCACAATGCTTAAGTCCTGGAAAATCATAGGTGGGGGAAATGTCTGTACCAAGATTGTAAGTCCTCTTATCAAATTTTATCTTTTAAAATAACTGAAACTCTCTAGTTAACTTTACATTTTTTCTCTTCAGTGTAAAGAGATGTTTGCTATATTATTTTATTCCACTGACAAACAGAGAACATGTGTTTAATAGACACTTATGTTCTCAAGCAGCATCAAGAGTTGTTTTGATACAAGACTAACTAGTTCACTCACTTAAGTAAAATATATATATGACGATGGATAATTCTTTTTCAATGTGATTCTTCATTTTTTATTATATTGTATTTTGGATCATATAAAATGAAAGAATACATGATTGATATTCAGAGAACTATCATCTCCTTAGAGGACATTTGGAAATTTATGGGAACATATTCTTTGTCACCTTGACTAAGGAATGTTACTGAAATTTAGGGGACATAGGTCAAGGGTGTGAAAACTTTGGCAGTAAGTGGCGCAGCCCAACATAAAGAACAACTAAACACTAGATGTATTTCCTTGAGAAATATTGTGTATGCAAAAGTACTTTGCAATTAGAAGCAGATTATCCAGACCTAGGATGATAATAGTATACTTATTCTTAAATTATCTTGTGTTAAAATGAGGTAGAAAAATAAAACTTTTCAATTATTTAAAGTTTGTTTTTTTTTTTTTTCCCACTGTGAAGACATGGAACAAAGGTGAAGGCATGTAACTCTGAAATATAAAGTAAAGCGTAACTGGATTTTCTTTGAACACTACTGTTAAAGGAAAGATAAAACACAAATCTTGAAAATAAAACAGGCTTCCCTGTGCCTACCTCTTTATAATGCAATCACTAAAGGACAATCTTTAGCAAAATGTTTATAATTGTCATGATTGCTTTTTAAATGTTGGGTGACTTGCTGACTAGTTCAAGTAATCTCTGCTCAGGCATACACCATGACAGAATAACATTATATTGTAATTTCTTAAAAATGTTTCAGTGCAATAAAATACTGATGTTACTATTATCATGAACATTGTGTAGCTTTCATTATCATGAGCATTGTAGCTTTCAAAGAATTTCACCATAATGGTTAAAAACTTTATTTTTGGTTTTAGGATTATTTTTATAATGTTGGTTTCTACTGTAATCCCCAAACACTTGTGCTATTATAGAATAAAAGTGTGGTTGAATTCATAATCAATTAGCTTCATTTTTGGCCAATGACATACAAAAGTCCTTAATAAAATTATCATATACCTTCTATCTCAAGTGGCAAATTCTCATTCTCATTTTGAAATGCAGAAAATATATTTCTACTTTGTCTTTCCTCTGAATTTGTCTGGCAATGATAGGAACTTAATATTAGGCTTACGCTTCTGTTCCATGACTACCAACTTCGTCCCTGATAAATAAAATTCTCCTCATTGAGCTCACTATGCCTTCCTCCCATTTATTCTTCTTTAGTATCTTTATTCATCCGAACCTGAAGAGTTTTACCTTGTCTTGCTTTCGCCACTAATTCAGATTGTGTCAGTTAACTCTACACTTCCATTACTAATTTTAAGTTTGTCTAGGACATCTGAAGAAAGTGGAGAGGTTTCCCCCAAAATTTGGCATTACATATGGTATCTAAAAATATGAACTTCGAAAACTTCAAGTGTTAGTTTCCACATCTCATATCCATTGTGCATTTTATCTTTCTCTTCCTTACATTGCATTAATAAGTTCTTTCTTACTCTCTTGGCCTAGAGACTCACCTTGATATATAGAACAGGGTTTACCAACCTGTACAGTTGACAGGTTGGTCAACCTGTCATTTCAGGTTGACCCCTAATTTTAGGAGGGGTAACTCTTTTTCAGAGTTGAAGACGGGGTAGGGTTGTGCAGGGAGGAATGGGAGTCCTGTGCATTGTAAGATGTGTAGCAGCATTCTTACCCATTAGATGTCAGTATCAGCAAGTGTGTGTGTGTGTGTGTGTGCGTGCGCATGCGCGCACACTTACAGTCATCCCTCACCAAGAAAATCCCATGTGGCTCATGACATTTGCCTTTATTTAGAGACACCTCTGCAAACACAAGATTGACTCAGGCCCCTGCAGTCCCTGGAAAACTTTTTACTAAGTCTTCTGTGCCCTTATTTACTATACTATTGATACAGAACCCAAAAATCCAACACCTGTTGACTGGATATATTGGGATATTCACACATAAAGGCTGCCAATGGGCATTTCAAATGAAACTGCAGGCACCCAGATATGGAAGCAATGTGAAGATCCATCGAGAGATGAATGGATAAAAATGATACATATGCCACATCTCAGTCACATCTGATTCTTTGTGACCGCATGGACTACAGCCTGCCAGGCTCGTCTGTCCGTGACATTTCCTAGGTAAGAACAGTGGAGTGGGTTGCCATTTCCTACTCCAAGGGATTTTCCTGATCCAGAGATCAAACTTCTGTCCCTTGTGTCTCCTCAATTGGCAGGCAGATTCTTTACCACTGTAGTGGTACCTGGGAAGCCACTATATATATATATTATTATTATACATATTATTATACATATATGCATAAGGAGAAGGAAATGGTGACCAACTCCAGAATTCTTGCCTGGAGAATCCCACAGACGGGAGCCTGGTGGACTACAGTCCATGGGCTGCAAAGAGCCAGACACAACTGAGCACATGTCTGACTTGCGCTCATTTATATATTTATGTATATACACACATATATGTATTTTATATATATATATGAAATAGAATATGGCTCAGCCATAAAAAAATGAATGAAATTGTGCTACTCTAACAAAATAGATGGACTTGAAGAATGTTAAGTAAAATAAGTTAGAGAAAGAAAAATACTGCATGATATCACATATAGAACCTAAAAAAATAAAACAAGCTAGTGAATATAACAAACAAGAAACAGACTCAGAGATACAGAAGACAAACTTGTGGCTACCAGTGGGGAGAGGGAAGTGAGGAGGGGCAATAAAGAGGGAGGCAATAAGAGTTGCACAAACTAGTATAAATAAATTAAGCTACAATGATATATTGTACAACACAGTGAATATAGCCAATATTTTATAATAAGTGTAAATGGAAATAGAACATAACCTTTAAAATTGTACATCTACTATAACATAAAAAGACTTCAACAAAATGAAATTGGAGGCAATGTCACATTATTGAGAGTCCTTACCCTATGAATTTATTATTCATTTTTTTAAATTTTTTTTTATTATTATTATTTTTTCCAGTGGGTTTTGTCATACATTGATATGAATCAGCCATGGATATTATTCATTTTTATAATTATTTCCAAACAAATATCCTATTAAAGGAAAAAGGAAAAGCAGGTGTATTTTGTTCTTATATTAAGTTTCCAGACCAAAACTAAATCCTACATATTTGTTTAAATGTGTAAACCTTTAATAAAGTACAATTTCCAGTGGTAATACAGAAACAGATTTTTTTCTCTTAAAATATGATCTCCTCATGTCTCCTAGTTTGAGATATCAACCTTATTCAGGAAAATCTAAAGCTAGCTTCCCTTTGTTAAGTCATGACCATATTATATTTCATAAAGCTGACAATGTGTATCTTCTTTACATAACAAAAACTCACAGATACTGAAACTTTTTTCTAACAATTAGATGTGTGGATCTGAAATAAAGGTAGATTTGTGGCTTCTGTATTCCATTTAATCTTAGTTAAGATGAAGTATTAGTTATTCTGTATGTATGTATAATACAAGGTGTGTGTGTGTGCGCGCACGTGCGCACGCATGCATGCGCGTGCACTAAGTTGCTTCAGTTGTATCCAACTCTTTGTGACCCTATGGAGGACTCTTCCAGGCTTCTCTGTCCATGGGGATTCTCCCGGCAAGAATATTGGAGTGGGTGGCCATACTCTCCTCCAGGGGATCTTCCCTACCCTGAGATAGAACTCACATCTCCCGCTTTGTAGGCGGATTGTTTACCGTCCGAGCCACCAGGGAAGCCCAAAGACCTTAATATATGTATTCAAAGACCTTAATTCAAACACTAATCGTATCACAAAATAACAGCCTTTCGACTTAAATGTGTTTCTTCTTTTTAAAGTAATTAAATTAGACCATTTCCAAACTTTTGAGGGACTTCTTTAATGAAAGATAGAAATAAATTTATATTCACATAAAAATAGTTTTAAAATAAAACCTATTAAAACATATACTGGCAGTTTGTTTTTTTTTTTAATAAGAAACTTCAAAAATTAAATCTGAATACATCCTTGTCTAAAATAAATTTCTTGACTGTTACAGAGAGGCAAGGAGAGAGATTCGATTACTAGCAGAGCCAGACTTGGGGGAACTATTGAGTCCTAAAATAGTAAATTGATTTAACTGCTTATGATGTGTGTAAATTTACATAGTGAGTGAGAACTCTGATATCCAGTTCATTGCTATTTTGGGGTCCTATAAATTTTCTTCAGTAAAAATAAAATTAAGTGCATTGAATTGTCGTTAACCTTAGCCTAGCCAACCTTAAGAAACAGGAATTTCAACCATTTCATTAAGTTACATTTCGCAGTTTATACTCAGTCCATTCCTCCCCTCTTCATAAATGGCTGCTAAGTTACCATTTAAAATCTTTCCTATTCCTGAAAATCATACAAATTAAATCATAACATACATATGCTTTAATTTTTGGTTTCTGGAATATTTTTTTTTCTTTCAGTACAGCATTTTTTTCAATCATCCGTGTTGCCATGTTGCATACACTAGTAATTCATTCCTCTACATTGCTGAGTAGTATTCCATTACATGGATATACTGTACTTAGTTTACACATTCCCCAATTGATTGCTTTAGTTTTTGATTACTATGGGGTACTTCAGTTTGGGGTTCTTAAGAATAAAGCTGCTATAAATATTTTCCCCAAGTTTTTGGTAGAGTTCTCTTAGGTAAGCTACTAGTGAAAATGCTGAACCATAAAATATGTGTATGCTTAACATTATTTTGAAAATATCAAATTACAATCAAAATTGATAGTACTATTTGTATATCCATCATTGATGATGAACATGTCAGATGCTCTATATTGTAGCTGATGACTGGTGTCATTAATCCTTAAAAATTTAGGTATTCTAGTGGGTTTAAAGGGTTCTTTTATTTCTAATCAGAGAAATATATATTTTTACAGTATATATTTTTTCCTTTTCATCTTTCATTTCCCAGAGGTTTTTTTTTACTTTTAGTTTCTTACATAGGTCTCATATATTTCAAAAAAATTGTTTTAAAATAATTTCTATTATTACAAGTTATATTCTATTGTTTCCTTAAATGTATATTCTTTTTTATAATTATAAAAATATAATTATTTCATATAATTAGAGTTATATCATATGATCTTATTACATTCACTAAATATCTCTAAGTAATTATTTTTTAGCTGTTGTTCAATATAGTATTTACTCAATCATGCACTCTGTGAATAAAGACCATTTTGCTTCCTGTGTATTCTTAATGCTTTTATTGCCTTATAGAACAAAACAGGGTCTAGGTTACAATGCAGGAATGAAGTGAATATCCATAACTTGTTTACTGATTTTAGAGGAAAGACAGTCAATATTCCACCATCAATTTAATTTTGATAGTAAGTATTGTCTGGACTCATTTTATCTATTTGAGGAAGATGTGTTCTATTTTTTGTTTTCTCAGACTCTTTAATTATGAATGAATGTTGCTTTTTTTTCAAAACTTCTAAATATTTTGAGATGATCAAGAGGATTTTCTTATATTTTTTGAAGTAATTACACTCAAGGTCCACCCATGTTGTTAACAAATGGCATTATTTCATTCTTTTTAATGACTAACATTCCATTGTATATGTGTACCATATCTTTTTTATCCATTCCTTCATCATTTGACATTTAGGTTGCTTCCATGTCTTGCTTATTGTAAACAATGCTGCAATAAACAATGGGGTGTATGTACACTTCCAAACCATGTTTTCCTTCAGATACATGCCCAGGAGTGGGATTGTTGAATCATATAATAGTTTTATTTTTAGTTTTTTTTTTTTCAGGAACCTTCATAGTGTTCTTCACACTGGCTATACCAATTTACATTCCCACCAACAGTGTAGGTGGCTTCCCTTTTCGCCACATTCTCTCCAACATTTATTGTTTGTAGACTTTTTGATGATGGCCATTCTAACTGCTATGAGGTGATCTCATTGTAGTTACGACTTGCATTTCTCTAATAATTAGTGAAGGTGAGCTTCTTTTCACGTGTCTTTTGGACATCTCTATGTCTTTTTCAGAGAAATGTTTATTTAGGTCTTCTGCTCACTTTTTTATTGGGTTGTTTATTCTTTCAGCATTGAGCTGAGTGTGCTGTTTGTAAATTTTGGAGATTAATCCCTTCTTGAATGCATTGTTTGCAAATATTTTCTCCCATTCTGTGGATTTCTCTTCTTTTTGTTTATGGTTTCTTTTGCTGTGAAAAATCTTTTGAGTGTAATTAGGTGACATTTGTTTATTTTTATTTCCATTATTCTAGGAGATGGACCAAAAATACATTGCTGCAATTTATGTCAAAAAGCATTGTAATATATTGCGCACTTATGTTTTCTTCTAAGAGTTTTATAGCTTCCAGTCTCAGATTTAGGTCTTTAATCCACTCTGAGTTTGTTACTGTGTATGGTGTGATCAGATGTTTTAATTTCATTCTTTTACATGTAGCAGTCCAGTTCTTCCAGAATCATTTATTGAAAAGACTGTGTCTTCCTCATTGTATATTCTTGATTCTTCATCACAGATTAGAGGAAATGCTTTCAAGCTTTTCAACATTGAGTACAATGTTAGTTGTAGTTTTGAAATATGTAGCCTTTATTATGTTGAGGCATGCACCCTCATTGCCCACTTTCTGGAGAGTTTTATCATAAATGCTTGTTAAATTTGGTCAAAAGCTTTTTACCATCTATTGACATGATCATATGGTTTTTAGTCTTCAATGTGCTAATGTGGTGTAACACACTAATTGATTTGTGGATATAGAAAACTGCTTGTATTCTTGGGATAAATCCCACTAAATAGTGGTATATGATCCTTTAATGTACTGAGGCTATTTCATTTGCTAGTATTTTGTAGAGAAATTTTGCATCTATATTCATCAGTTTATTGGCCTGTAATTTTCTATTTTTTGTGGTGTCTTCGGTTTTGGCATCATGGTGATGGTGGCCTCATAGAATGAACTTTGGAATGTTGGAATGTTCCTTCCTCTGTATTTTTTTTTTTTTTTAGTAGTTTCAGAAGGATGGCTTCCCTGGTGACTCAGTGGCAAAGAATCCACCTGCCAATGCAGGTGATATGGGTTCAATCCCTGGGTCGGAAAGATCCCCTGAAGAAGGAAATGACAACCCACCAACTCTTCTCTAAATATTTGAGAGACTTTGCCTATGAAACCATCTGGTCCTGGACATTTGTTTGTTGGGAATTTATAAATCACCGTTTCAAATTCAGTACTTGTGATTAGTCTGTTCATATTTTCTATTTCTTCTTAGCTCAGTCCTGGGAGATTGTAACTTTCTAAGAATTTGTCCATTTCTTCTAGATTGTCCATTTTATTGGTATATAATACTGTGAGTAATCTATTATGATATTTTGTATTTCTTTGATGTCAGCTCTAACTTCTTTTTCACTTGCTATTTTATTGATTTGGGCCCTCTTCTTTTTTTTCTTGATGAGTCTCACTAACAGTTTATCAATTTTGTTTATCTTTTCAAAGAACCAGTTTTTAGCTTCATTAATCTTTTCTATTATATTTTCATCTCTATTTCTTTTATTTATGCTGTTATCTTTACAATTTTTGTCCTACTAATTTTGGGTTTAGTTACTTCTTTAGTTACTTTAGGGTAAGGTTAGGTTGTTTATTAGAGATTTTTCTTGTTGCCTCATGTAAGATTGTATTGCTATAAACTTTCCTTTGAGAACTGCCTTTGCTCTGTCTCATAGGTTTTGAATTGTAATGCTCTCATTGTCATTTGTCTCTAGGTATTTTTTAATTTCCTCTTTGATTTCTTCAATGATCCATTGATTGTTTAGTAGCAGTTTTTTTAGTCTCTACATGTTTATGTTTTTTAGGCTTTTTTTTAAATTGATGACTAATGTCATAGTCTTGTGGTTCAGAAAATATGCTTGATATGATTTCAACTTTCTAAAATTAACCAAGGCTCATTTTGATGCCCAGAATGTGATCAATCCTGAGGAATGTTCCATGTATATTTGAAAAAAAAAATGCATTCTTCTCCTTATGATGGAATGTTCTACAAATATCAATTAAGTTCACCTGTAACTATCAAGTAATTATGTGAAAACTTTTTTCAAAACCTAAAAGTAAATTCTAAAAGTACAGGAGGCAGTGATCATGTCTATCCCCAAGAAAAAGAAATGCAAAAATTCAAAATGGTTGTCTGAGAGGGCCTTACAAATAGCTAAGAAAAGAAGAGAAGCAAAAGGCAAAGGAGAAAAGCAAAAATATACCATCTGAATACAGAGTTCCAAAGAATAGCAAGGAGAAATAAGAAAGCCTTCCTCAGTGATCAGTACAAAGAAATAGAGGAAAACAATAGAATGGGAAAGACTAGAGATCCCTTCAAAAAATTAGAGACACCAAGGGAACATTTCATGCAAAGATGGGTATAATAAAAGACAGAAACAGTATGGACCTAGCAGAAGCAGAAGATATTAAGAGGTGGCAAGAATACAGAGAAGAACTATACAAAAAGATCTTAATGACCCAGATAACAATGATGGTGTGATCCCTCACCTAGAGCCAGATATCCTGGAGTGCAAAGTCAAGTGGGCTTTAGGAGGCATTGCTATGAACAAAGTTAGTGGAAGTGATGGAATTCCAGCTGAGTTATTTCAAATCCTAAAAGATAAAGCAGTGAAAGTGCTGCACTCAATATGCCAGTAAATTTGGAAAACTCAGCAGTGGCCACAGGACTGGAAAACGTTAGTTTTCATTCCAATTCCAAATAAAGGCAATGCCAAAGAATGTTTGAACTACTGCACAGTTGCACTCATCTCAAATACTAACAAAGAAATGCTCAAAATTCTCCAAGCTAAGCTTCAACAGTACATGAACTGAGAACTTCCAAATGTTCAAGCTGGATTAGAAAAGACAGGGGAACCATATATCAAATTGCCAACATATGTTGGATTATAGAAAAAGCAAGAGAATTGCAGAAAAACATCTATTTCTGCTTCATTGACTACACTTACTTTTAACTGTGTGGATCACAGCAAACTGTGGGAAATTCTTCAAGAGGTGGGAATACCAGACCACCTTACCTTCCTCATGTGAAAGCTGTATGCAGGTCAAGATGCAACAGTTAGAACTGGACACTGAACAACAGGACTGGTTCCATATTGGGAAAGGAGTACGTCAAGGCTCTATATTGTCACCCTGCTTATTTAACTTATATGCAGAGTACATCATGTGAAATTCTGGGCTGGAGGAAGCCCAAGCTGGAATCAAGATTTCTGGGAAATATCAGTGACCTCAAATACACAGTTGACATCCCCCTTATGGCAGAAAGCAAAGAGGAAATAAATAGCCTCTTGATGAAAGTGAAAGAGGAGAGTGAAAAAGCTGGCTTAAAATTCAACATTCAAAAAATGAAGATCATGGCATCCAGTCCCGTTACTTCATGGCAAATAGATGGGGAAAAAACAGAAACAGTGACAGACATTTTTTCTTGGGCTCCAAAACTCTGCAGATGGTGACTGCAGCCATGAAATTAAAAGACACTTGCTCCTTGAAAGAAAAGCTGTTTCCAACCTAAACAGCACATTAACAAGCAGAGACATAATTTTGCCAACAAAGGTCCTTCTAGCCAGTAGTCATGTATGGATGTGACAGTTCGACCATAAAGAAGGCTGAGAGCTGAAGAATTGATTCTTTTGAATTGTGTTGTTGGAAAAGACTTCAGAGTCCCTTGGAGTGCAAGGAGATCAATCCAATCCATCCTAAAGGAAATCAGTCCTGAATATTCATTGAAAGGACTGATGCTGAAACTGAAGTTCCAATACTTTGGCCACCTGAAAGAAGAGGTGACTCATTGGAAAAGACCTTGATGCTGGGAAAGATTGAAGGCAGGAGGATAAGCCAATGACAGAGGATGAGATGGTTGGATGGCATCACCAACTCAATGGACATGAGTTTGAGCAAGCTGGGAGTTGGTGATGGACAGAGAAGCCTGGCATGTTGGAGTCAATGGGGTCACAAAGAGCTGGACACAATGAGCAACTGAACTGATGAGTTCAAATCCTTGTTGTTCAAGGATCAACTATAATTATGTTATTGATTTTTAATTCAGCTGTTTTGATCAATGAATACTCTTCAGATATTACATTCAATTTCATGGACCATGCTTATACCACTTTAAAATCTCATATATAATAACGTGTTTCCTGTTCCAGAGCAATTTGGGAAAAAAAAAAGTTTATAACCACGGTTGGAAATAAAAAAAATTTTCAGCAGTATATAAATGTACATTGGCTAGATCTAAGCCTAGAGATTTAGATATAGAAGGACAAGTAATTTTAATACACCTCCCCAGTCAAGAAATTCTAGGTCAGATAACTTAATAGTCAATACATCTTAAATTTTATTCAATTAATTCATTCAAATTTTTGTAGAGTGGCAAGCGTGTGCCAAGTTTTGTGCTGGGAACTAAAATTGTCATGAAGCTACCAATATACTTTTTTTTTCTTACTATATTTTATTAGTATTATTTATGTAATGTCAAAAAAGTAAAATGCTTTGTGGGCATATGTGTTTTTAGGTGTATGCATGTGTGTGTTTGTGTGTGTGTAAAACTGAAACTCATGATGATCAGTGACTTTATTTTTGTAATATAATGGGAGAATGTATAAATATATTTCTTTAACAGATCTTATTATGTGCCTTAGTTAAAATAAGTAAGAATTAGATGTAAAATGTTTGCTTGTGAGCATAAACATGTGCTTACAGTATTAAGACAAATAGAAACTGCTTTACAACACCAGTTTTATTTATCTTGAAAACATCAAAATCCATATCAAAAATTGTGGTACCCACTGACCAACACACACATACACACACACGCATCTCATGGAAAAACATGTTTGCCATTTATTAATTTGGATTTGGTTAAATTCTCAGATTATTTTGAGGATCTGGTTTTACCTAGGCATAGTCTTTTTAAGACTATGTCTTATAATTCTTACAATGTCTTACAGTTCAATTTTAAGTCTTTGGAACACAAAGTGGGGAAGATTTCATTCATGGTTTCACATTAAAAATAAACCATAAATGTCAATATTTAAGATATGTCAATTGATGAGTTTTGTTTCAAAAAATCTTTACCCACCTTATTTTAGTTATGTTGAAGTTTGTGCTAAAAACATATTTACTGCTCTCCATTTTTCTGTGTTGACGTAATCTTATATAATAAACAGATCTAAGAATGCAAAATATTTATCTAGCTTCTAGTGGCAAGTGTATGTATAATGACCATTAAATAGAGTGATTTTATATAAATTAATTAAAACTTTTCCCTCTTATTTTAATAGCCAAAAAATAAACTTTGGAGCATATGATAATTACGTTCCAGGTAAGAAAGAGTTCATTTAAAAAAATGTATAAGTAATTTTATGGATAAGTGATAAAACAACAGCTGTTATGGAGCACTATTAAAAACCAACTTTTAATTTTTCAAGCACTTTTCTGATGGGTTCAGTAAATACCTTCTAAAGATATTTTGTCTTTAATTCAAAGAAAATTAAGTAAATATGTTTAGCAACATAAAGAAGGACATATTTACATGTTAGAACTCAAAACAATCAGAAAATCTTACATGTGAAAGGCAGTGTAAAAAATGGATAAACAACTTATCTGTGTCAGAAATGTCTTCTGCTACATTCCTGATACTCTGTACCAGACTTAAAACTGACAAAATTTCATTACTTGACAAGGCCAGTCAATCTGATGTTGAAGTGCAAGTAAGTTTAAGTCGCTCAGTTGTGCCCGACTCTTTCCGACCCCATGGACCGCAGCCCACCTGGCTCCTCTGTCCATGAGATTTTCCAGGCAAGGATACTGGAGTGGGTTGCCATTTCCTTCTCCTTCTCTTATATCAAGTAATCAATTTTAACTCGTATACTGAACTTAAACACATCTTTCATTTTGCATATTTTCTCATTGATCCTGATTCTGTCTTTAGGTGACTCACTGGACAAGTCTCATATATAGCATGTTTTTTACATATTTAAATTGAGCGAACATATCTCTTTCACTGGTCTCATTGGTAGCCTCAATGTTTTTAACTGTTTATATTACAGTTTCTATGGAACTCAACCGTCATAATCATAATTCTGTAGGTACTGCTTATCAATTTTCTTCATTAGTATGTCATTTATAATAGTGCAGTTCTTGGGCATATAACATTTACTCTTGTAGCTTAGAAAATGATTAATAATTAAGAGAATCTTAGACTCAATCATATATTTACTTATTATTTTAAACAAGAAATGTGCTAAGTACTTTGGAAGCTGCAGGAGTAGTTACCACATCTGCTCTCAGTAGAATTGTATTCCAACCAAAAGAGTATTAAAAAAAAAATCTAGAATGGAAGAGATAGAAGGATTAAGAGAAAACAGTAAAACTCCTTCTTTCTATTTACATTACAGACTGTATTAGTTTCACAATGACTATATAGCTAACCATAAAGCTGATTAAAATTTTAAAACAATCAAATTTAATTTCCTCATATTAATAATACAAAATTTCAAATATTATCAAATGTATGAAACCATAATTTGAATCATTTATTTATTCATTTACATATAATCACCATACTGCCATTTTAGACCTGATAAAATTCTATTTACTCTGAGATGTAGGCTTATTTTTGGTTTTTTATTTCAGTCAGTGAATTAAGCAAAAAATCATGGAATCAGCAACACTTTGCCCTGGTATTTCCCAAACCACCAAGGCCAGGAAAAAGAAGGAGATCAAAACCTTCCCAACTACGAGAAGATACAGGTCCAGTGAGTATTGAAAAGATTATATAATTTTACTCATAATAATCTTAAAATCATGAATATTTTATATATGTAAAAGTGCTGACCAATGGGATTTCTGTGATGATGGAAGTATTTTATATCTTTACATTCTAATTCCAATATTGCTACTGAACACTTGAAATGAGACTAGTGCAACTGAGCAATTGGATTTTACAATTCAACTGGATTCAGTTCACATGTGGCTTTTAAATAGCATACTGGACCATACGTGTGTGTTAAGTTGCTTCAGTCATGTCCAACTCTTTGCAATCTATGGACTGTAGCCCACTGGGCTCCTCTGTCCATGAGATTCTCCAGGCAAGAATACTGGAGTGGGCTGCCATGCCCTTCTCCAGGGGATCTTCCCAACTCAGGGATCTAACCCCCATCTCTTATGGCTCCTAAATTAGGAGGCAGCTTATTTACCACTAGTGCCACCTGGGAAGTCCATGAAGTACAGTTAAAGGTAACTCAATTTTACTACTTGGAGAAAGTAGATATATTTTATTTGCATTTCACTGTATAAAAATTATTCCTGTATTTTCTATCAAATATTTGTTCAGCAATACCACATTACAGAAAATATGTATCCAAGAAACATAGAAATCTGGATATCCTAATGTTACAGTTAGTATAAACATTTAGAAAATATTTCTCGGCTGGAGATATCCCCTCATTAGAATCATGGGGTTACATCATACACTGAGAAAGTTTCAATGCTTTCTTATTTCCAGAAATACATAATTCAGAATTCTGAGCATTAGAAGATTAACATTTCCCAATGTTTCTGGGATCATCATGGAATAGGAAAAATTTCAAGAAAAGTTTTCACAAAATGATGTATCTTCAACTCTTGTTGATATAACCCAGTTTCTTCTGTTTTTTCATGTTCTTTTTTTTTCTTTATTATTTGTTTTACCATTCACGAACATTCTTTCCAAAATTTGTTATTTTTGCAATTAAGTTTTTAAAAATATTTGATTAGGAGTTGAAAACAGAATGCACCATTCTGCAGAAACTAGTTGTCAACCAAAGGTTATTCCTTCCATTAATGCAGGTTCCCAGCTGATGTTCAAATTATATCTTGTCAAGGAGAGGAGTATCAGGCTTTTAATTTTAGCCACAGGTAGCATTCAAAATTCCAGAGACCTTGAACATGACAATAGAGACCAGGATATGCTTGAACATGAAACTCTTAGATATTAGAGAATAATTAGTTCCTGAGTTAGCATAAAAATGGAAAGTAGATAAGATATTCCAACAAGCTTCAAGAACACAGAGTTAAAAAAAAAAAGTCTCTCATGGTTGTGAAGCGAGCTTCTGGTATGTCATTAGAAAGTGGAGGTCTCTGAGAATTTTAACATATATCTTGAGGGAATTATGAAGGTCCTCTAAGTTAATAGGCCTAAAATGAGGTATGGCTGTCCTTTAGTACAACAAGGAACAAAATTTTTTAAAAAGCACAATAAGCTATACAAACTACCACTTATCCTCTATTTATCAAAATCTAAAATGTTTTCATGGTCAAAGTTGAATGCATTTAATATCTGGTAAAAAGGGCTGTGTAACTCACACACAAGTTGTTCATCATTATTCTAACCAATATTTCAGAACTATGATGCAGAGAAGTTAAGGGGAGATCGTAAACCACCTTTATGGATGCACCGTTCTTTAATGAGAATTTCTGAGAGACCATCTGTTTATTTAGCTGCCAGGAGTCAGCCTCCCCAGAAAGCAACTCGTTCCTCCAAGGAAGATTCTAAAACAGCAGCAAAACCTTCATCTCCGATGCTTAAGAAAAGTCAAGAAGACAAGGACAAATCAGATTCAGAAGCAGAGCCCACAGTTTCAAAGGAAAAATCCAGGAAACTTTCAAAGAAAGAACCAGAAGCTAAAGAAGAGAAACCAGATGAAAAGAAAGATTTAAAAAAAGAGAGAAAATATTCAAAGAAGGGTAAGGAATCAGCGACAGAATCTGAAGATGAAAAAGCGGGTGCAGAGAAAGATTCTAAAAAAGATAAGAAGGGGTCAAAGAAGGGCAAGGAGTCTCCTTCAGATTCAGGAGGTGAAAAAGGAGATGCAAAGAAAGATTCTAAAAAAGATAAGAAGGGGTCAAAGAAGGGCAAGGAATCTCCTTCAGAATCAGAAGGTGAAAAGGGAGATGCAAAGAAAGATGACAAAAAAGATAAGAAAGGTTCAAAGAAGGGCAAGGAATCTGCTACAGAATCAGAAGGTGAAAAAGGAGATGCAAAGAAAGATTCCAAAAAAGATAAAGATAAGAAAGGTTCAAAGAAGGGCAAGGAGCCTGATTCAAAGGAAGAAGGTGAAAAAGGAGATGCAAAGAAAGATGACAAAAAAGATAAGAAAGGTTCAAAGAAGGGCAAAGAGTCTGCTACAGAATCGGAAGGTGAAAAGAAAGATTCAAAGAAGGATAAGGAAGGGAAAAAAGATGCAAAGAAAGCAGGTGAGAAAGGTGATGAATCAAAGGAAAAGAAAGATTCAAAGAAGAAGGATAGTAAAAAAGAAAAGAAAGATGAGAAGAAGCCTGGTGAGGCAGAAAGTGAACCAAAGGATGCAGCCAAGAAGGATGCCAAGAAGGATGCCAAGAAGGATGCCAAGAAGGATGCCAAGAAAGATGCCAAGAAAGATGCCAAAAAGGGAAAGTAGGCCTTGGATGATAATTCAAAAGCGTATTTGAGGAAACAATTTTAGTAGTCTGAAACTGCATCTATGAGTGGAAGGGTATTCAAAGAATTAATGAAATAATTTGTAAATGGGGGAAAGAAGAATTCAAAGATGGACTCAGAAAAGCTTCATTTTAAAAAAAATAAGGCAAAACATTAAAAGGTTTTGAAGGTTAATTACATGAAATTTGGGGAGATAAGGATTCAACAGAAGACCCCCAGAAAGATTCAAAAAGAATATTCAAATAAGAATGTAGAAGTTAATGATGTTGAATCTATGGATACAAAGAAGAAACAAAATCAACAAACGAGTCAAAAAATTCATGGATGCAGATGTTGAATCCATAGATTCAAACAACTTGAAGTTAATACCGACAGATTTAAAAAAAGAATCATAGAAGTCATGAGGGGAAGTCAAACAAATTTCATAAAATCTACTTTCAAATAAGCACAAATACAAATTAAAAGTAGAATTCCTCAAAAAAAAAAGGAAAAAGAAAAAAAAAAAAATACTGCTTTTTTGTGAGCCTATACCATCTCTGAAGAATAATCAGCCACAAACAAGTTGATGGATATTGAATACTCTGCTTCCAAGACAAGATAAACATACTTGGTGAGTTAATTTTTCTTTCTTTTAAATAAAATAAGATTAAAAATCAACCGAACTAGCTTAAAGGTTTGAACTGAAATTTATCATTCTTATAAAATCTCTGTGATCTGATTAGATTTTTACTAGATTTTCATCAGGTTTGAACATTTTCATAAGAAATATTTAAGAATCTGGTGGGAACACCACATAAATGAAGGTTTTTAAAGCACCAGTGGAAAGGTTAAGGGAAGCAGAATTATTTAAGGTGAGGGAGAAGAGACTGGTTTATGATATATAACATAATTGCTTACCAAAAATTTTATGTATTTGATTGTTTTAACAGAAAATGGTGGCCAACTTCTCTCCATTTAAGGAATGATGCAAATCAAAATTGTCCAAATTACAAATGTGAGTAAATTTAAATGAGACATATTGATTCTTGATAATTTGATAAATATATATATATATATATATATATATATATATATATATATATATATATAAAAGCAAATGAACCAAAATTAAACAGAGTTTAGCAGGGGCTTCCCTGATAGCTCAGTTGGTAAAGAATCTGCCTGTAATGCAGGAGACCCTGGTTCGATTCTTGGGTTGGGAAGATTTGCTGACAAAGTGATAGGCTACCCACTCCAGTATTCTTGGGCTTCCAATGTGGCTCAGCTAGTAAAGAATCCTCCTGCAATGTGGGAGACCTGGGTTTGATCCCTGGGTCAGGAAGATCCCCTGGAGAAGGGAAAGTCTACCCATTCCAGTATTCTGGCCTGGAGAATTCCATGGACTGTATAGTTCATGGGGTTGCAAAGAGTCAGACATGACTGAGTGACCTTCACTCATTCACTCACTAGCAGAGTGAAAATACTTCCATGATACTATTTTCATGTGAAAATAGTTAACTTTATAACTATATTAAGCTCTCTTTTATCCCATGAATCTTATTAATGTGAAAAAAATAAAAAGCAAAATAAAACAAAAGTCAAAACCTTGGACTTCCCAATTAGTGTCAATTAAATCTTTTTTGATTTAAAACATACTCTTTCAGGTGAACTCAACAATGTTGCAGAACTTGCTAAGTGATTTTCTCTCCCCTTTCTTATTCCCAATATAAACTCTAGATCTAAAATAAAGCTTCCCCTTTAATATTAAAGGGAGGGTCTCCTATTCTATATGCACTCAAAAACTAACTTTCTATTAAGAGGGAGGTGTAGTTTCTTTGCCTGTTTAAATATTGGCCCCTGGCACCATATATCAACTACTCAGGGGTTAATGGCTATTGTAGCTCATGGTCTTCCAGGTGGTCTTACCTTGCTGATCTGAATCAGTTGTGATGACAAACAGTTGAATCTTGCCCCATTGGTCTCCTCTCCCCCTTCCAGGAAACTCCTCATTCTCCCTCTGCTTATAGTAAAATTCTTGTTCAGATATTCAACGTTTTCTGAAAATATTAGCATCAGTCTGAAAATTTAGGAAAACATTTTAAAAACAAAATTTATTGACATATAGTTAATTTACAATGTTGTGTTAATTTAGGAAATCATTTAAAATCCCCCATTTACCTCTGAAACTACCCTTAAAATTTTCTAACATAATATTCAAAAGTCAAATTTTAGATTCAAATTTAATGTCTAGTGAAAGAACAACTGAACATTTGCCTTTACCATTCTACTGAACTGCACCAAGGTCATCAGGAAACCTCCGTATAGCCCAATCAAACAGTATCTGACAGCTCATCTCTTTTCTATCTGTATATTTCCCTGAGTTATCCCATCCATTCAAAGGGATCATTCTTACTCTGTTGAATCCTGCATTTTAAACATAATATTGATTTCTCCACTCAACTCCAAATTCATATATCCAAATATTAAATTAAATCATCTACATCACTGTCATCCGGGCAACTCAAAATTGTTGTTTTGTTTAGTTTCTCAGTCGTGTCTGACTATTTTGCAACTGATTGATTGTATCCCACCAGGCTCCTCTGTCCATGGGATTTCCCAGGCAAGAATACTAGAGTGGGTTGCCATTTCCTTCTCCAAGGGATCTTTCCCGACCCAGGGACTGAACCTGCACGTTTTCCACTGACAGGCAGGTTCTCTACCCCTGAATGGTAAAGGAAGCCCATCTCAATTTTTTGTTGTTGTTGTTCAGTCGCTAAGTTGTGTCTGACTCTTTGTGACACCGTGAACTGCAGCATGCCAGATTTCTCTGTCCTTCATTATCTCCCTGAGTTTGCTCAAACTCATGTCCATTGAGTCAGTGATGCCACCCAACCATCTCATCCTCAATGGTTGAGATGAAATCCTCGTACCCTTCTCCTCTTGCCCTCAATCTTCCCCAGCACCAAGTCTTTTCTAATGCGACTCCTTTTTACATCAGGTGGTCAACGTATTGGAGTTTCAGCTTCAGTATCAGTCCTCCCAATGAATATTCAGGGTTGATTTCCTTTTGGATTGACTGGTTTGATCTCCTTGCTGTCCAAGGAACTTTCAAGAGTCTTGTCCAGCACCACATTTGAAAATGTCAGTTCCTCAGTGTTCAGCCTTCGTTATGGTCCAACTTTCACATTCATACATGACTACTGGAAAAACTGCAGCTTTGACTATACGGACCTTTGTTGGCAAATTAATGTTTCTGCTTTTCAATACACTGTCAGGTGGTTGGTCATAAATATTCTTTCAAGGAGCTCTTCACTTTCTCAAATTAACATTTCCCAAGTAGAATTCGTGATACCCTTCCTGTGGTTCTCCAAAATGTCACCAAATCAGTAAATGACAGTGACATCTAACCTGCTGATGCAATCCGAAATTGATGGGCCATTCATAATTAATTTTTCCTTTTATCCCACTTATTAATTAACAAATTCTTCCTGATTACCTCCAAGATAATTGAATTGGTCTTTTTCACTGCATTTCTATCACTTTCACACTAGAAGTCCAATTAGCTATTATATCTCAGTTGGATACCTCCCAAATTCCACCTAAATGTAGGGGAAGCCCCCCTCTATCATTTCTCACCTCTACGCTGTAAATCATTCTTAACAAAAAGTCATGATGTTTCTCCATTACTCAAACTTCTCCGTGTATTACAGTCACGTTAAGCATAAACTTTCCTTCTGCTCTAGCTTATAAAGTCTTTAATAATCTGACTGCTCACTACTTCTCTGCCCTCTTGTATCAAAATTGCCTACAATGGTCTTGTCACATTGGCTTTCTTTCTATATTTAACTATACAGACCAGCAAAGTTTTTAGGCTTCACACTTGTTCCCTCTGCTTATAACACAATTCTCCACACACTTCACACTGTTGACATCTTCAAATTAATCATCTTCAGCTTAAGTTTTACCTGAGTATTTTAAAATAGATTTTATTTTTAGAACAGTTTTAGGTTTACAGAAAAATTAATCTGTGAGTACAGAGATTTCCCATACATGCCCTGTACCCACACATGCATAGCTTTCCCCATTGTCAACACCCCTCACCAGAATAATACATGATACTACTGATGAACCTACATTTACATATCATTATTACATAAAACCAATAGTTTACTGTTGGTGGTGTATAATTTATGGGTTTTAAAAAATGCATAATGACACATAATAGTTTCACTGTCCTAAAACTCTTCTGTGCTCTGTTGATTCATCTCACTGTTGCCCCCTACCCCTAGCAACCAATGATCTTTCTAATGTCTTCAGAGTTTTTCCTTTTCAAGAATATCATACTGTTGGAATATTAATAGCCTTTATTAGACTGGCTTCTTTCATCTAGCAATATGTATTTAAGATTCCTCCATGTCTTTGAATGGCTTAATAGCTCATTTCTTTGTAGTGTTAAATAATATTCTATTACCTAGACATACCACAATTTATCTATATACCTACTGAAATGGAGAAAGAAATGGCAACCCATTCCAGTATTCTTGCCTGGAGGATCCCATGTACAGAGGAGTCTGGCAGGCTACAGTACATGGGGTCGCAAGAGTTGGACACAGCTTGGCGAATAAACCACCACCACCACCTACTGAAAAATATATTAGTTGATTCTAAATGTTAGCAATTATGAATAAAGCTACTATAAACATGCATATGTAGATATTTTCATAGGCATAAATTTTCAACCCCTTTGGGTAAAAACCATGGAGCACAATTAATGGATTGTATGGTAAGAATGCTTAGTTTTGTAACAATACTATATTATATACTTAGAAATTTGCCTAAAGGTTAGGTCTGTTTTTATCAAATTAAAAATGGTAACAATATGTAAAGAAAGTGGAAGGAAACTTCTGGAGGTTATGAATATGTTTATAATGAAGACTGGGGTGATGGTTTCTAAGCTATATATTTATCTCCAAACTCATGAAGTCATCAAGGTGTCTACATTAAATATCTATAGCTCTTTGTAAGTCAAAAAAGTATGTGTGTATGTATATATCTATATACATACAGATATATACATGTACAGGTTCAATCCCTGGATTGGGAAGCTCTCCCAGAGAAGGAAATGACAACCCACTCCAGTATTCTTGCTTGTAAAATCCCACAGACAGAGGGGCCTGGCCAGCTACAGTCCATAGTGTTGCAAAGAGTTGGACACGACTGAGAGACTAAGTCAGACACACATGCATGTATGCGTACTTTACTTATTACACATGCTCATATAGACACACACACAAAAGAAATTTGAAAACTACTTTTTATACTGAGCTTTACAGTTCTGCATTCCCACCAGCAATGAATGAGAGTTGCTCTCACTCTATACATTTCTTAGCATTTGGCAGTATCAGTGTTTTGGATTTTGGCCATTCTAATTGATGTGGTATCTCATTGTTTTGATTTGCATGTCTTCCAAGACACACAGGTGAGAACCCTTTCATATGCTACTTGCAATCTATCTTCTTTGATGAGGTCAAGGTTTTGACTCATTTTTTAACCAGACTGTCTGTTTACTTATTGTTGATTTTCAAGAATTCTGTGAATATTTTGGATAAACATTATTTATCAGATATATCTTTTTCAAATATTTTCTCCCACTCTGTGGCTTATCTTTCTATTCTCTAGTCAATGTTTACATAAAGCACAAGTTTTAAATTTGTTTTAATGAAGTCTAGCTTATCAATTCTTTCTTTCACAAATTTACTTGGTTCTTGTTTTTAAAAAGTTATTACCAAACCCAAGATTATTTAGCTTTTCTCTTATATCCTAAGACTTTTAGAGTTTTACATTTTCTGTTTAGGTGTGTGATCCATTTGATCCAGACATGTTTCTCTGTACATCTTTTTGTCCTTCACTTCCCTGTCACCCAGCTATTTCTCTCCTCTAACATGCTATATTCTTCTGTGTAACATCTATAACCACCTGTTGTCTGTCTATATCTATCAATCTATTTTATTCATTTTCCAATCTAATTTATCTTTAATCTATCTACTTCTCTCTCTTGTCAAAATCATTTATTGCATTCTGCTTGTTTTCTTGAATAAAAACTTCAGTGTGGAAGGAAACTTATGGGACTTATTTACTGCTGTCCCTAGTACACAGCGTGTACTACACTGTACATGCAGTGTACACTCACACCATCTGTCTGGTAAATGAATGTGTCAGTTGGAGTATCTACTTGAAATTACTTACTTGGGGCGGGCATCTCCAAGATCCTAAACTGAAACATATGACTTAGAAAAATCGAACTAATTCTCCAATTGCTATTTAGCTCACAAGGATATGGCCTAATCTCATCTGATAAGATTCCTCTCAATGTGACTATATTCACTCTCAAATGGTTAGCTCAACTTAGAAGCTATGTTACCTAGTTTCGTACCCTTCCTATTTATGGTCTGGTATGATAGATTAGAATTGAAAAAAAAAAAAAAAAGGTTTCCACTACATAGAAACCATTAAGGATCATATCCCCTCCAAATCTAGTATGAATAAAAGGTTTTGAGTAATTACTTGTAGCTCTGATTTCCAACCTACATACTTAATTCTTCCATAAGGGCTACTAGTACCACCTAAAAACAACTTTACTTATCAGTTTAGACTCTGACCCATAGAAGAGGCTCTTGGTTTTTTCCTAATGCTATATTTTATGAGCCAAATGTGGACTATGAGTTCTGTTAGAAATATATGGAAATGATAAAAAAATAAACCTGTAATTCATATGCAAAAAAGGCTTTTGGTCATTAACATAATAAATATGTATTAAGAAAACTCTCCAATCAATGAGGATTATATCTGTCTGTAAGATATATCCAGCTTTCTAACTTTTAGTCATTTGCTTTTTCTTTATTTCTAACAATAAGCAGCAGAGATGATTGATTGTTTAACTATAGGTTGTTTCTCTAACCCTTATTGGCCTGGTCTCCTACTAAGGCCAAACAGGAAGTGAAACAGGATGGGATATCAATTCAAAGGGAGAACTCCATCTGTAGGACAACATTCATCTCAATAATCTTGACATGTGATTCAATCCTCAATTTTGACTTTTCATCACACAGTTTGCATGTGGAAGATAGTCTTCTTCTCTTATTGGTTAATTTTTTGTGAGTAAAGTTTAGAGCTGTAAAATTGAAATCCAGATATGAAAGAATTGCTACTTTTGTAAGCTTGTTGATACATTATTAAACATTATGATGACTTGCAGTGATGGCTAAAGATTTTCAGTATGACTAAAATCACATTAGCAGTTACTATTTAAAGAAAAGGGAAATCTTGTCTTTAGCAATGTATATGTATGAAAAAAAGTACGTAATTTCTCTGGCCTCCTTGTGTGGAAAATTAAGATAGTTCAATAAGTCATTCTTTAGTCATGTTTGATATTATAGAATTCTATAGATACTCCACAATATGCTTCATTACCTGCAACGGTATGAATAGTTGCAAGGTATTCCTGGTTTGAAGATTTTTTCTTCTCTGCATGTGTGTATATGTGTGTCTGTCTGTGTTTATGTAATTTTGTCAATGTTACAGAGCAAATAAAAAAAATGTTAAAAGTGAGTATCACTAAAGATGAAATAACTGATTGATTTTAATTGTTTGTTTTATGTAAGAGAAAACAAACATCACATTATACCCAATATAAAATACCCACTGATTTTCTGAAATAATAGATTTTAGATACTACCAGTTTCCTCCAATTTCACTGAAATCACTATTACCAATAATTCTAATACAGGAATAAAAATCAATAGTAAAAAGGAGGGGGATTAAGATGGCAGGGTAGGAAGACATAGAGCTCACCTCCCCATAACATGCAACATCAAAAATACATCTATAGAGACAGAGATGGCAAGTTGTGCACAGTTTCACAAACTAGAAAAGGCAAGGAAACAGAGTATCCTCTAGAGGCTCCAAAAAAGAAAGCTACTGTGCTGACATGTTGATTTTTGCCAGTGAGAACCCTGTTGGATTTCTGACCTATAGTGCTATAAGATAATTCTCCTGTGGGACTTTCCATAGAGGAAAGAAAGATGTTTTTGTTTTTACTGGATCTTCTATGGAGTGCTGAGTCAGAGCTTGCATCTCAGTCTATGGATCATCAGGAGGAACTTCACTGACTGAAATTTGTGAATAAATGTTTTACATAACATGAAGACAAAAGACATCATTTTAGCTTTAGTTCTAAGAGCAGACTCTGACATAAGGACTTGGGTGATCCTAGGAAACACAAATGAAGAATAAAGAAAGAAAATCAGGGAAACAAAACGCTAATGAGCAGATAATCACTCAGTCTCCCTCTGAAACTTCTGATAAGCCATGGAGAACACATACTGGGACCTTACTACTGTGGAATGGCAAGTGAAAATGAAAGTGAAAGACAGTCGGTGTCAGACTCTTTGCGACCCCGTGGACTATGCAGTCCATGGAATTCTACAGGCCAGAATACTGGAATGGGTAGCTGTTTTCTTCACCAGGGGATCTTCCCAACCCAGGGGTCACACTCAGGTCTCCCACATTGCAGTTGGATTCTTTACCAGCTGAGCCATGAGGGAATGACCAGGCCAGGACATTTATCCTCTGATTCTTTTCTTCCACTTGGGGAAATAGATTGATCCTCACTGAGTATTGGTCTCCCAGACTGCACTTTCCCACAATTCTGGGTTGTCCCTAATCAAGAGAAACCTGTAGTGCCAGAGAAAGTTCTGAAGCAGAGACTAAGAGATTCTGGTGTTTAAGGTAGGACTGTCAATTTGTTAGAAACATCCACCACTGTCTGTGAGCTCAGATGAAGTGAGAAGATAAGGGAGAGCAGATCTTGTTGACAAAACCCAGAAAACTATACTTGTGGTGGGAGAAAAACCTAGATGATACACACTTAAAGTGATTATCTGGGGGGAACAAAGAATTTACTTACTGTTAAGATGGGAATGGGCTTCCCTGGTGGCTCAGTGGTAAAGAATCTGCCTGCAGTGCTGGAACCACAGGAGACTGTGGGTTCAGTTCCTGGGTTGGGAAGATTCCCCTGGAAGAGGAAATGGCAACTTACTCATCAGTACAATCCCATGGACAGAGGAGCCTGGTGGGTTACTGTCCATGGGACAGCAAAGAGTCAGACCCAACTGAAGCAACTGAACAAGTATGCACAAAATGGGGATGACAGATGAATTCCAACTCTCATACCATCTCTGATTACCTGGTTGCACAGTGCTGTTTTGAGGATTCTCAAAAGGCTCAGTAGGAAATTATATCTTTATCAATTAACAACCAAGACATAGAAATGGAAGAACAGAGGGACAGCATGTGGGCCATGTATGTGCCATCCTCTTTAAAGTAGAGACTATTTTTATTAATAGCATCACTGAATGTGATTTCTTTAATAAATTCTTCCACAGATTTGATCTTTCAAAATGCGCAGCATGTGAGGTATCTTCGGTTAACAAGCAAATTCTCCAATTAATGTTATGAATAAAACTGGGATAACTTCAAAGGCACAGTCGTTACAGGCATTAGCTTTGTTATTCTGCTACATGTTTCAAGTAAACATGACATTTTTTTCTCAGTTATACACAAAAATCAGTCATGATATTAATCAGAAGATACAAAATGTATTAAAGAAAGTTAGTGTCAGTGCTTGGTCATAGTCATCAATGTTGGAACAAGGAGGGGTGTTAATATATCAGTTCTCTTAGTAATTTTCATTAAATAATGCAGTGTTAACAAATATGGATATGTTAATTAGTTATATGGGAGGAATCCTTTCACAATATATATGTATATCAAATAACCATGATGTGTACTTTTGTCAATTATACCTCAATAAAACTGGGAAAAAGTCCTTAGGGGAAAATGAATCATTAAACCAAGTGGGCAAAAAAGGTATTATCATCTGTCATAATATCTTAATGAGGAAAATATCACCATTTACTCTAAGACATTATTTGAACTTTAGACTCCAACAATAAGTACAATATTAAATATCTCAACTTCTACTTTTGCAACACAACTCAATTTCAATTTCTATGGTTATTCCTAAGTAGCCCTCAATTCTCATCTCCAATAATGCATATGAGTAAAAACTACCATCAGGTCCTGCCCAAACCACTACTGCTAATATACCTGTATTTAGCTTCATCACAATGTAGTAATAGTAGTATATGTATATATATATATATACACACACATATATGATGCACACACATGTGGAATAATTCTCATGGAAAACTAACTGGAAACTGGCAGAAGAGCTCCAACACAGTCAAAACTGGCCTTTGTCAGTGTGTGCAGAGGGAGTTGGTAACACAACGGTATGCAAAGGCTAACCACTGAATCTAGGGCAGAGTCCCTGGCATAAGACTCATTTAGCTACACAGAGACAGCCTGGAGGATCTGGGTGTGGTTACAGTGGGAGGGTGACGGTCATTGTTAGCACACTCAGAAGTACTTAGTGGTTTGTCTCCCAGTGAGAGTACTCAAGTTCTACTCACTCCACACTGAAGCTTGCTAAATCTGGGACAGACAGGTCCTGGGAGAAGACTGCCACAGGGGCAGCCGAGATCTCAGGCAGCGGTGCAGTCACCTCAATTCTTGCATAGCCACAACTCCAAACCACCAGCTCTAGGCCCAGACTACTAAACACAACAGCTTCGCACTAACTAGATCTGTGATGAACATAAGAGAGAAAGCTTTGTGATGGGGACTGCTTCTGAGCAGAACCCTGGACACCTACAGAGACAATTTATAGGTCCTGGGTGACCACACAGGCTTACCTGCATTATCATCCTTCTTTTGGGGCAAGGTGCACACTCATGGGCAACAAAACCTGGTCAAACTTGACCCTCAGAGCTTCTTATCCAACAACTGGGGGGCAGACTTCACACCCAACAGGACATTGGCAGATATAACAGAGAGGAAGCCCTGACTCATATCCTGTATAGGCTTCAGATAAATCAACACCAACTACACCCTCTATCAAAGAGATAACGGCCAGCACACCCTGAGTAAAGACAAACATCCAGAAGAACAAAACAATAAAGTCTCTAAATTTTCTTCATGAAGTATACATATAAAGTTTACCTCCAAGGAAGGAGGTATTAATATAAAGCCTGCTGCTGCTGCTGCTAAGTCGCTTCAGTCATGTCCAACTCTGCGACCACATAGACGGCAGCCCACCAGGGTCCCCGGTCCCTGTGATTCTCCAGGCAAGAACACTGGAGTGGGTTGCCATTTCCTTCTCCAATGCATGAAAGTGAAGAGTGAAAGTGAAGTCTCTGAGTCGTGTCTGACTCTTAACGACCCCATGGACTGCAGCCCACCAGGCTCCTCTGTCCATGGGATTTTCCAGGCAACAGTACTGGAGTGGGGTGCCATTGTCTTCTCCGATATAAAGCCTATAAGTATCCAAAACTTACATGAAAATTTTGTGGGCATGCATTATTTTTTTTTAGACAAAATTTGGCCTCATCAAGAAAGTGATAGTTTAGGGAAAATAAGAAAGCAATTCTGAATAAGGTGTTATTCAAATTCCCTTTGCAATGTATATCTTTCTCGGGTAGTAAAGGAATAACTTGCTAAAATCTGGATCAATCTCTGTAAAAATGAGAGAGGAGTAATCATTGTTATAACAAATTTCTCAAAAGGTCACTAGTGAGGAATATCCTTCCACCTATATATTTATCTATCTACCCATCCAACCATCCACTGACATACCTATCCAACTATACACCTACCTGTCTACCTACCTGCCATCTATCTCTATAGTATTCTTTCAGTTATTTTAGTATTTTTACATCATGCTTTGTCATATCAATTTTATTTATTCATTGGACAATAATTCACTAGTAAGTACACCAGATGGGCTTCCCTTATAGCTCACTTGGTAAAGAATCTGCCTGCAATGCAGGAGACCCCAGTTTGATTTCTGGGTCGGGAAGATCCGCTGGAAAAGAGATAGGCTACCCACTCTAGTATTATTGGGCTTCCTTGATGGCTCAGCTTGTAAAGAATCCGCCTGCAATGCAGGAGACCTGGGCTCGATCCCTGGGTTGGGAAGACCCCCTAGAGAAGGGAAAGGTTACCCTCTCCAGTATTCTGGCATGGAGAATTCCATGGACTGTATAGTCCATGGGGTCACAAAGAGTCGGACACAACTGAGTGACTTTCACTTTCACTTTCAAGTACACCAGATGGAAGAATTCTGGGTTTTGGTCATCATTGAACATGGTATCTGGAGAAATAATCTAATAATTTCTAAGAAAACATAGCTCTGATTTCAAGACTCTCCTTGTTAAATGATTCAAACAGAACTGTAATCAGCCTAATCTGGAGCCTAGTGTATTATAAAAATGATATTGCCTATTTAAAAAAAAGTGCTTCCATAGGCAATTATGGAACAAGTATATGGAACAAGTATAGCTTGTTATGAATGAAAAACATTACTATGAGTAAATGTAAGAGGAGGGTATCTGGATAGTGACTTCTAGTTTTCTTACCAGATTGAGGTAGTAGGAGACAAACAGGAAATCTATTTGGAGTGCTGAATCTGTTCAAGAATTAATTTATTGAGTACTTCCCTGCTAGAGTTAATTGTATACAGGTTCTAGGAAAAATAAAAGATGCTGGAGGCTAAAAAAAAAAAAAATTAATTTTATGGTTCTCAGAAAGCTATAATACATGCTATAATTTTTACATTTCCTAAGTTCTTGAATGCAAAAGCAAATAGCATCCATGGTAATTACACTTGCAGTTCTTACAGTTAGAAATGATAAAATAAGTTTCAGAGTGTGCTGAGTGGGTAATAGTGACAGAACACTGAATTGTGCAACGCAGTCTTGGGATAAAGAATGTTAAATTGAAAACATACATAAACATTGGAAATACATTTTTTAGAGAAAGAAGTAAAGATGTGATTTTATTGGTACCAAGATTAAGTACCATGTAATATGTTTGGAAATCTAAGGATAAATCTAGAATAATAATCCTTGAGACATTTTCAACATGAATCATCTCTTAAATTTATCTCTTAAGTATTCCTTGGATCATCTATGTGAGCATGTCAAGTGATATGGATTACTAGACTCCAGGATAGGGCAATTCTGTCTCTGACTGCCTATGGCTTTTAGAAGACGTTCTCCCTACATCTAGCTATACACTGTCCCTATGCAGATTCTAACTTTCTAGTTTCACTTCTTGCTTTGCCCCAAATGACTATTCATTCAAATTTAAGTATGCGTTAAACCAGACAAAATGAAAAGATAGAAACAAATCTCAATTGCTGAGGCCCAGTCCAAGCTCAGATTTGGAGATAGAAGTGAATGACTGAGTGAATGGAAATCAAATGAAAATTGACAAAGAACTCAAAACCGGGCAAAGGGAGTGGCCTAAGATTGAGGGAAAGGAGCAATCTCTGGAGCAGAAATTCACCATCAGAATAGGTCAGACAATGGGACAGCTTTTCTCTTGAGCACATTGCCATAGGAAGATCATTGCATGCTGCTGCTCCCTCTGGGCAGAAATATAGTGCAAAGCAATGTTATAGTTACAGTGAGGTGTTGGTAGCATCAGTGTAGGATGATTCTTTGTCTCCTGTCCTTTAATCCCTTGAGTATTATAAAGCCGACTAAGGAGAACAGCTCTTAATGAGTGTGATTCCCTGAACCACATAATGGGAGTGAAACAAAAGAGGGTAATCAATACTATGACTCTGTGAAAAGTCTCCACCCATCGGGGGCCCTATCATGAACTGTAAGAACTGGGTGAAGTGTATTAAATCTTAAATCAGTGCATTCTTACTTATCAATTATATTACTCTTATTCATGCTATTTATTTATCCTTCCCTTCAGCATTGTAATAGAATTTGTCTGTGCTAGCCAGTCACATTATTGTTATACTTTCTGCTTTTACTACTAAATCAAATCCCTTATGACTATACAGTGGAAGTGAGAAATAGATTTAAGGGACTAGATCTGACAGACAGAGTGCCTGATGAACTATGGATGGAGGTTCGTGACATTGAACAGGAGACAGGGATCAAGACCATCCCTATGGAAAAGAAATGCAAAAAGGCAAAATGGTTGTGTGAGGAGGCCTTACAAATAGCTGTGAAAAGAAGAGAAGTGAAAAGCAAAGGAGAAAAAGAAAGATGTTCCCAATTGAATGCAGAGTTCCAAAAAATAGCAAGGAGAGATAAGAAAGCCTTCCTCAGCAATCAGTGCAAAGAAATAGAGGAAAGCAACAGAATGGGAAAGACTAGAGATCTCTTCAAGAAAATTAGAGATACCAAGGGAACATTTCATGCAAAGATGGGTTCGATAAAGGACAGAAATGGTATGGACCTAACAGAAGCAGAAGATATTAAGAAGAGGTGGCAAAAATACACAGACAGACTGTACAAAAAAGATCTTCATAAACCAGATAATCATGATGGTGTAACCACTCACCTAGAGCCAGACATCCGGGAATGTGAAGTCAAGGGGCCTTAGAAATCATCACTATGAACAAAGCTAATTGAGGTGATGGAATTCCAGTTGAGCTATTTCAAATCCTGAAAGATGATGCTGTGAAAATGCTGCACTCAATATGCGAGCAAATTTGGAAAACTCAGCAGTGGCCACAGGACTGGAAAATGTCAGTTTTCATCCAATCCCAAAGAAAGGCAATCCCAAAGAATGCTCAAACTACCACACAATTGCACTCATCTCACATGCTAGTAAAGTAATGCTCAACATTCTCCAAGCAAGGCTTCAGCAATACATGAACCATGAACTTCCAGATGTTCATATGGTTTTAGAAAAGGCAGAGGAACCAGAGATGAAATTGCCAACATCTGCTAGATCATCGAAAAAGCAAGAGAGTTCCAGAAAAACATCTATTTCTGCTTTATTGACTATGCCAAAGCCTTTGACTGTGTTGATCACAATAAACTGTGGAAAATCCTGAAAGAGATGGGAATACCAGACCACCTGACCTGCCTCTTGAGAAACCTGTATGCAGGTCAGGAAGCAACAGTTAGAACTGGACATGGAACAACAAAGTGGTTCCAAATAGGAAAAGGAGTATGTCAAAGCTGTAATTTGTCATGCTGCTTACATGCAGAGTACATCATGAGGAACTCTGGGCTGGAAGAAGCACAAGCTGGAATCAAGATTGCTGGGAGAAATATCAATAACCTCAGATATGCAGATGACACCACCCTTATTGCAGAGAGTGAAGAGGAACTAAAAAGCCTCTTGATGATAGTGAAAGAGGAGAGTGAAAAAGTTGGCTTAAAGGTTAACATTCAGAAACTAAGATCATGGCATCTGGTCCTATCACTTCAAGGGAAATAGATGGGGAGACAGTGGAAACAGTGTCAGACTTTATTTTTTTTGGGCTCCAAAATCACTGCAGATGATGATTGTAACCATGAAATTAAAAGACGCTTACTCCTTGGAAGGAAAGCCATGACCAACTTTGACAGCATATTAAAAAGCAGAGACATTACGTTGCCAACAATGGTTCATCTAGTCAAGGCTATGGTTTTTCCAGTGGTCATGTATGGATGTGAGAACTGGACTGTGAAGAAAGCTGAGCGCTGAAGAATTGATGCTTTTGAACTGTGGTGTTGGAGAAGACTCTTGAGAGTCCCTTGGACTGCAAGCAGATCCAACCAGTCCATCCTAAAGGAGATCAGTCCTGGGTGTTCATTGGAAGGACTGATGCTGAAGCTGAAACTCCAATACTTTGACCACTTCATGCCAAGAGTTGACTCATTGGAAAAGACCCTGATGCTAGGAGGGATTGGGGACAGGAGAAGGGGACAACAGAGGATGAGATGGCTGGATGGCATCACTGACTTGATAGACGTGAATTTTAGTAAACTCTGGGAGTTGGTGATGGACAGGGAGGGCTGGCATGCTGCGATTCACGGGGTCGCAATGAGTCAGATATGACTGAGCAACTGAACTGAACTGAACTGATATGAACTGAAGGACATTGCATTGTAGTTTAAGACTTTCTTTTCTTTTTGGTTTAAATTCTTCTGTTATATTTTCAGTCTCCTGTTAAAGACTCAACTGAAGCAACTTGGCATGCACCCAGCTTCTCATTAATTATTGATTGTAAATAATTTTCTTGTGATCAAGGGAAAAAAGCTACATGCTGATTGATTTAGTTGATTTAGTTGAATTAACAGGAAAAGTTTTCTTTATCTTAAATAAAATACCTTGAAATGGAATAATAAGATAATTAAGCATAAGAGATGAGGTCTTCTAAGCATAGCCCAGATAAAAGATATTTATTTTAGAAAAGTCAATTCCTCTACATAAGAAATACAAAGGAAATTATTGTCCTGTTGTTGTTGTTTGAGATGGAGGGAGGGAAGCTGGCAGCTGGTGCTAAAGAAAGTTATCATAAGTGGCAAGGATAAAGTAGAAAAACTGGACATAAGAAAGCCAGGGAAAAAATTAAATTACACTTTATGCATACTGAAGATCTAATTTTAAGACAATCATGTTTAGTATTTAAGTTTTTTTTTTCTTGTCACATCTATTGTCATCATCTGCTGTCCCATATCTGCAATAAAAATCATTTCTACCATTATATTTGTTTTAATGATATTTATGGAGAATAAATAAAATGTTAGGAAACAGTAAGGAAAACAGAGAAAGAAATTTTAAAATGAAATGTAAAGTGGGCAGCAACTGTGAAACAAGTTTAAAAATGAAATAACCATTAAAATACATCTTATTAATATTGAAAAACTCCTAAAATTCAAACTAATATTAAAGAGCTAGAAAATCTCAAGATTCATGTGATTATAGTTATAGGTTTCTTATTTAAACATAAAGGATATAGACAGATTGTTTAAGGTTTGGTGTCGTCTGAAATATACTTATTTCATAAAGAGCTGTTTAATTTACAATGAAAGCATTCTTTAGTTGTTGCTTGCCTCTAATTTAACTTATGAATTGATCTGAAAAAAGTATAGTCATCAATTATATATTCTGCTTAAATCTTCCAGAAACTTCTCTTTCATGACATTTTCCTCTATTTATACATATTTGAATGTAAGTAAGTATATTCAAAACATGTAGTTTTCTTTTTTTTTTTTTTTATTAGTTGGAGGCTAATTACTTCACAACATTTCAGTGGGTTTTGTCATACATTGATATGAATCAGCCATAGATTTACACGTATTCCCCATCCCGATCCCCCCTCCCACCTCCCTCTCCACCCGATTCCTCTGGGTCTTCCCAGTGCACCAGGCCCGAGCACTTGTCTCATGCATCCCACCTGGGCTGGTGATCTGTTTCACCATAGATAGTATACATGCTGTTCTTTTGAAATATCCCACCCTCACATTCTCCCACAGAGTTCAAAAGTCTGTTCTGTACATCTGTGTCTCTTTTTCTGTTTTGCATATAGGGTTATCGTTACCATCTTTCTAAATTCCATATATATGTGTTAGTATGCTGTGATGTTCTTTATCTTTCTGGCTTACTTCACTCTGTATAAGGGGCTCCAGTTTCATCCATCTCATTAGGACTGATTCAAATGAATTCTTTTTAACGGCTGAGTAATATTCCATGGTGTATATGTACCACAGCTTCCTTATCCATTCGTCTGCTGATGGGCATCTAGGTTGCTTCCATGTCCTGGCTATTATAAATAGTGCTGCGATGAACATTGGGGTGCATGTGTCTCTTTCAGATCTGGTTTCCTCGGTGTGTATGCCCAGAAGTGGGATTGCTGGGTCATATGGCAGTTCTATTTCCAGTTTTTAAAGAAATCTCCACACTGTTTTCCATAGTGTGGCTGTACTAGTTTGTATTCCCACCAACAGTGTAAGAGGGTTCCCTTTTCTCCACACCCTCTCCAGCATTTATTGCTTGTATACTTTTGGATAGCAGCCATCCTGACTGGCGTGTAATGGTACCTCATTGTGGTTTTGATTTGCATTTCTCTGATAATGAGTGATGTTGAGCATCTTTTCATGTGTTTGTTAGCCATCTGTATATCTTCTTTGGAGAAATGTCTGTTTAGTTCTTTGGCCCATTTTTTGATTGGGTCATTTATTTTTCTGGAATTGAGCTTCAGGAGTTGCTTGCATATTTTTGAGATTAATCCTTTGTCTGTTTCTTCATTTGCTATTGTTTTCTCCCAATCACCTTACTTATAGTTTCCTTTGTAGTGTAAAAGCTTTTAAGTTTCATTAGGTCCCATTTGTTTAGTTTTGCTTTTATTTCCAGTATTCTGGGAGGTGGGTCATAGAGGATCTTGCTGTGATTTATGTCGGAGAGTGTTTTGCCTATGTTCTCCTCTAGGAGTTATATAGTTTCTGGTCTTACATTTAGATCTTTAATCCATTTTGAGTTTATTTTTGTGTATGGTGTTAGAAAGTGTTCTAGTTTCGTTCTTTTACAAGTGGTTGTACAATGAAAAAACAGAAAGAGAAATTAAGGAAACAATACCATTCACCATTGCAACAAAAAGAATAAAATACTTAGGAGTATATCTACCTAAAGAAACAAAAGACCTATACATAGAAAACTATAAAACACTGATGAAAGAAATCAAAGAGGACACAAACAGATGGAGAAACATACCGTGTTCATGGATTGGAAGAATCAATATTGTCAAAATGGCTATTCTACCCAAAGCAATCTATAGATTCAATGTAATCCCTATCAAGCTACCAATGGTATTTTTCACAGAACTAGACCAAAGAATTTCACAATTTGTATGGAAATACAAGAAACCTCGAATAGCCAAAGTAATCTTGAGAAAGAAGAATGGAACTGGAGGAATCAACCTGCCTGACTTCAAAACATGTAGTTTTCTAAACTGGCATAACCAAATATTAATTGGACCCCCCTTTAACTTTTCTAGATATAACTGATAAATCTTTCTTAGAATTTATATAGGAAGGATATATGTGTCTTCTAGGGCTTCCATAATAAAGTACCACAGACTGGGTAGCCTAATCAACATCAATTTATGTTCCTACAGTTCCAGAAGCTAGAAGTCTGAGAGCAAGGTGTGCATAGTTGATTTCTTCTGAGTCATCTCTCTTTGGCTTGTAGATATTCTTGTTTTGTTTTATTTATTTATTTTTCATTTATTTTTATTAGTTGGAGGCTAATTACTTTACAATATTGTAGTGGTTTTTGCCATACATTGACATGAATCAGCCATGGATTTACAAGTGTCCTCCCTCTTTCTTCACATGGTCTTTCCTCTGTGTGTGTGTGTGTGTGTGTGTGTGTGTACTAACCTCCTCTTATAAGAACACCATTCATATTGGATTGGGGCCACCTTAATGACCTCATATAACCATAATCACTTATTTAATGTCCTCTATCTCCAAACCACATTCTGAAGTACTGGGGACAGGCTTTCAACACATGAGTTTTGGAAGACACAGTTTGGCTCATGAAAGTGGATATATAAGACTAGCTCATTTTATAGTTTTAATCACTCAAATCCATAAGGTAGTAGGTTTGGAACTTACAACTCCAGTAGAGGAATTTGTACTTATTCTTTTGGTATAAATTGCTGTCCCTGGAGAGAAACTTTAATATCTTACTAGATTGTGGTCTGATTATATTTCAGGACTACCATGAAGATGCATTGAAAGTTCTACCACACTGGAGGAGTCTAATACCCCACTCATATGGTGATTTGCCAGCTCTAATTTTGAAAGAACACACTGACCACGATGGTGAAAATATCAATTTTTAAAAAATCTACTCTCTGTACTGTATGTGTCTGTTTCCCTATTTCCCTGTGTGTTCTGACCAAACGTACAATTACTTGCACACAGCTGCATGTGGCTTCTGTTTTGCCAAACAATTAAACCAGTCTTACTTAAAATTCTCTCTCTCTCGCTCTTTTTTTTCCTTACTGGTCTACCTTGACTTTGCCTTCAGCATGTGCTCATCAAAACTGAGATATGAAAGGATCCTGATCTCCATCACCATATGATTCCTGTGTCAGAAATTTCAAAATGTCCTTCAAAATTTCCATTTATGTGTTTGACTTTATTCTCAACATATTCTCTAATTTCAACACTGAATTTTTCCTTTTTTTTTCCTCATGTAATTTGTGTTCCCATAAATTTGAAAATTTACACTTTTATTCTTCCACAAAATTCCCATCCACAAGGCTTATTCCTAGTTGGGAATTTAGGGATTCCCACGTTCTCAAAATGCTAGTACTCAGGTTCCTAACACATAACTTGCAGTCTGACATTTAGCTAATGAGTTTTATGACATGTAACCCTTCAGAGTTAACTCAAAACTATCATTTGTTGTTGCTGTGTTAGTTGCTAAGTCATGTCTGATCCTTTGTGATCACATGGACTGTAGCCTACCAGGCTCTATATTCATATGATTTTCCAGACAAGAATACTGGAGTGGGTTGCCATTCCCTTCTCCAGGGGATCTTTCCAAGCCAAGGATCAAACCCACGTCTCCTGCATGTCCGACTCTTTGTGACCCCATGAATCGCAGCATGCCAGGCCTCCCTGTCCATCACCAACTCCCAGAGTTTACTCAAACTCATGTCCATCAGGTTGGTGATGCCATCCAGCCATCTCATCCTCTGTCATCCCCTTCTCCTCCTGCCCCCAATCCCTCCTAGCATCAGGGTCTTTTCCAATGAGTCAACTCTTCGCATGAGGTGGCCAATGTATTGGAGTTTCAGCTTCAGCATCAGTCCCAGTGAACACCCAGGACTGATCTCCTTTACGATAAACTGGTTGGGTCTCCTCATAGTCCAAGGGACTCTCAAGAGTCTTCTCCAACACCACAGTTCAAAAGCATCAATTCTTCAGCTCTCAGCTTTCTTCACAGTCCAACTCTCACATCCATACATGACCACTGGAAAAACCGTAGCCTTGATTAGACTCAGCCATAAAAAGGAACACATTCGAGTCAGTTCTGATGAGGTGGATGAACCTAGAACCTTTTATACAGAGTGAAGTGAGTCAAAAAGAAAAAGATAAATATTGTATTCTAACACACATATATGGAATCTAGAAAGATGGTACTGAAGAATTTATTTACAGGGCAGCAATGGAGAAACAGATATAGAGAATAGACTTATGGACATGGGGAGAGGGGAGGAGAGGGTGAGATGTATGGAAAGAGTAACGTGGAAACTTAAATTACCATATGCAAAACAGATAGCCAGTGGGAATTTGCTATATGGCTCAGGAAACTCAAACAGGGGCTCTGTACCAACCTAGAGAGGTGGGATGGGGAGGGAGATGGGAGGACATTCAGGAGGTAGGGTATATATGTGTACATATGGCTGATTCATGTTGAGGTTTGACAGAAAACAACAAAAGAAAAAAGAAGAAAATGAAAAAAAGAAAGTTAAACTCAATTTACAGTTATAGAATATTGGCTATATTGCTTGTACTGTATAGTATATCCTTTTGGTTTATTTATTGTATACATAGTAGTGTGTTCCTCTTAATCCCCTACCCCTGTCTTATCTCTCTCACGTTACCTCTCCCCATCTGTACTGATTCTTAGTCTCTTAAAATAGGTGAATGATTTCAACTTCTTCCTCAGATAACATCTGACTTATACTAATTTGGACCATTTTCTCTTTTTCTCAGTCATCATGGGTAAATAAGGAGGCAGAAGTGCAAAACTGTTGTAATGAGTTTTTCCTCCTAAAATAGTTTGAGTCACACCTTTTCTTCTCTCTCAATTGCTTGAGATAATGTAGTACATTCCTGATGGGATGGCCCAACAGCAATAAGACTGTAGATTTCTGAAGCAGTTTATTCTCTACCTACTTAATATTTATTTTAGCTATGAAATTTTATATTTTCAAGTGATATTTAAATGAGAGTACTTGTTCAGGATTGGTCAGTATTCCAATTAGATAAGGATTTTAACTTCTACATCATTTTCACTGTATGCTATCTAAAGAAAAGGGGGGTGAAAATGTCTAGATTAAGCTGCAACTACTATTGCATTGCTGGAACTGTTACCAAAGACTCCTCAACATACCACTTGATGCATGGTGTTCATTTGATAGATGATGTTAAACAAGGAAGGGAAAATAGAGGCCGAGGAAGATATGGCAAATATATGTGAATTTAAGTTCGTGTTCAGTGGTTTTGGCTGTTAATCAAGGTTTTTGTCACTGCTGAAATTCTTTATTTGTTTGGAAATTCGTTTTATTTACCGTGAATCTAATGAGTCAGTGTTGCTAGCCAAGATAGGCAACAGTAAGTTCACACAAGGTGTAGGAAACTTCACAGAATGTACATAACTTGATTTTGTATCTTGACTAAAAATAAAAACATATATTTTAATATTGGTGTTCAATTTTTAAAAACCTAATATTTGTTTAACACCTATTATATGTCAAGAAATATGAGCTTTATCACAGAACTCTCTTTCTCTGTTTAAATTGTCTTACTATATCTTCCTGACTTACTCTAAAAATACACTTCATCATTCTGTTCTTTATTATCCCTGCTCTGACTTTATTAATATTGTCATATTCTTTCATTTGATTTAATGTTTTCATTAAAAAATTGCTAATTAATTAATCACTCTTCACTTGCTATTTCTTAGGAGTCAGTCTGCCTTGGAGAATACTGAATTTACTTCTTTGTCTAGATTATAAATCCCATAATGGTGTAGGTTCTTTCTCTCTTGGGAGAGGGGTATGTGATACCTAAAGCCTCAACTGAGGTATGCACTGCTAGACCTTATTCAGATAGCCTGGTGACTGCATTGGTGAATTCAGACAAATAGTAGCGGCCTTTGCAATAGAATTATCCAGGCAAAAATACTGGAGTGTGTAGCCATTCTTTTCTCCAGGGGATTTTCCTGACCCAGAGATCAAACCCAGTTTGTCATATTGCCAGCAGATTCTTTACTGTCTCAGCCACCAGAGAAGCCCCCGTATGTTTGTATCTTTACCTTTCTTGCAGGAGATGCTAATGCTGACTGCAATCTCCCTTGTGCATTGTTGGACAAAACAAATCCTACTTTTTTCCAGGCTGTTGCTTTGAATGGATTGCCATAGAGCAATTATGTGTGAGCTTCTAGCTTTAACTTTTTCATGCTTCTAGGTAGGCAGTGTTATTTGGGATTAAAAATCAGGAAAGGGAAGAGGAAGCATACACCTTAGATTCATGAAGTTGTCCTCAGATATGAGAACCAGGGTCATATGTCGTGTCAAGTTAATTCCAGATTTATAAATTATGTCTGAGACCTAAACGTGAGTTTTCCCATGAAAAGATGTTAAATTTTTACTAAAACATAAATTAAAAGAAATGGTGGCTCTTATTATTGTGAAAATATGTCAAATTTCTTAAGGTGTGTTAGTGAAAATGTTAGTTAAGAATACTGCAAATCCAAAGGATAAGAAAGGGATTTAAAAGGCCTGAGATCGGAGCACTGTCTCTCGAGGTAAGTCTGCAAGTAAATCAACAAAGTACTAGGATGAATTCTGTCTTACAGTCAGAATGAAGACAAAATAAAGGAAGAGAGAACAAAAGCTACAAATAGAGGTTCCCTTAAGAGAAATCAGGAATCATTAAGACATAAATCGGATACACATGAAATTAAAAATGAAGTAACGGTGTCCAGAATAGTCCAATATAAAAGGAAAACACAGGCATACTAATGTTTAGGAAGACAATAGACAATGTGTCTTAATTAGTAATTTGGTCCAGGATTAAAATTGTAACATATTCTCGGAGAAACTCTCACTTGGCACAAACATGTGATTCAAAAGAAAAATGGAAATTAATTTTTTGATTATACCAGATTTCTTTTTTCCATTTTTGAGGAGATGATTTGCATATATGGATTTTCCCTGCAGATATTTTAAAGTGCCATAGTAAGCATCAAATATTTAAGTCAACTTAGTTAAGATCCAAAGGTCATGTATTTTGAAATAGATTATTGTTTTGATAATGACAAATATTAGATATTTTTTCTCCTGTTCACAATCCATGACTCAGATATCACTGATCTGAGGTGATTCTCAATACCACTGAATTTATGTTCTGGAAAATAAATTTTCCTGGAAAAAACTGTTTGGGGCTAGTATGTAGCTTGTTTCTTTAATATTTTAAAAATTTAAAAAATATTTAATATTTTTAAATTCTTGGTGCTATAATAAGTTTATTTCATATTAGTTGAATCTTTTTAAAAGTAATATTTATGAAAGACTTGACGTGGGGTTTAAACCATTTCTGATGTCCTAAACAACTCAATACACCTTCACAGAGAAATATGTTATATTGAAACAACCATGTAAATCCCAGTATTAGCCAGTCTCTTCCTCAAATTAATTCATATTAGGAAATAAAAGCTAGCACTTTGCCTACTAGGCAGCTAAAACCATCACTTCATTTCACTAACCTCTGACTGAGGCTCGATAAATGTGAAACTTTTAGGCTTTCAGCATTTGAGGCCAATGTCAAATCTGATCAGTTAGGTTGGCATCAAATTCTTGCACAGAAATTGTGAAAAGATAAATATTCACTGTGGACTGAACCTGTTAAGATTTGTTGTAATTTGTTACTCAGCAATAGGTAAGTGATGTACAGAGCAAAAGGTTTACATAAAAAGCTTTGGCTTGAAATCCCAATGTTCTGCTTTGGTAAGCTGTGCTGATCAATGCTCAGAATTCTTTTCCCTGTTCTTAAGGCCCTCAATTCTAAAACAATGCAGTCAAAAGACCTGCTGCGATTCTAACCCCTTGTGAAAGTACTGGATCTTAAATTTTCATACATTTAAACAAGGAGAAACAACACACTGGAACAAACCATTCCACTCAGACCCTATCCTTGGAAAACTCTCAGTGCTTCAATCTGCATCCTACATTAGAAAGCCTCCTTTTCCTTGGTGATTGTGTTTTCTAATAAATGCCAAAGTCTCTAACTTCTTTTCTGGGAAGTCAGAGAGAAGAGAACTGAAGCATAATAAAAAGGGAATCTAAACTTTATCTGGAAATAAAGATAGGTTATATTATTATTATTTAATAAAGAGGTAAAATTAGAAGCATAAAAAATAGATCATCTGTGGTTACCAGAGTATACTGAATGGCGGAGAACTAGGGAAGGAAGATACATGACCAGGCATTTGTCAAAATCCACAAAACTACTTATTACCAAGAGTGATCTTTCATGTATGCAAAAAAAAAAAGGAAAACACACACACACACACACACACAAAAGTAAATAATGATGAAGAATACTAGGATGGAATGCAACTATCATAAATAAATCTAAGTGTATTACAGATATATCACTTTATTAAAAGGGTGGGGGGATACAGAATCTTACATAATTTGGGGAAATGATGTTTTGACTGGAGACTCTAAGGTTAAAAACAAAAGGAATTCCTCAACATAAGCAATGCACTCTGGCTGGTACGTTCATATTTCATGATGGCATGGATTAACAAGAATACTGAGAGCTAAGTGTTTCACCGTCAGAGAGGGAAGTTATAAATGGACAAGAAGGAAAGCTAGTCTAGAGCCTGTGTTAGAGGCATCCATGTAAACTCATTTTTTGATGTGTGTGTGTGTGTGTGTGTGTGTGCATACATACAAATATATGATAAACAATTATAGATATGTCTGTATATGCATGAATCATTAATCATACATATATTATCCAGCTCTAGCCTCTAAGAGAACTGAGATGCATTTCATAGTACTGAAAATAAAGTACTCCAAACCAAAAAGGATGGAGTTGTCAATGTGGCACAAGAGCCAACCTGAAAAATTCCCCAATGGAAGCAATGTTCCATTGAAATAATCTGAGCAAAATATTCAATAATAAATGGCATACTATTATATTAGCAAGGGTAAAAATAAAATAAATATCAAGAAGATCATATTTATTATAAATTATAAAATAAATAAGTAAATAAGAGAGAAGAGACAAGTCATCCACCAGAAAAAAAATTCAAATACTACATGAAAATATTCTCTTCTCAAGGTTGTAGAGTTTAAACACTTGCCCCTTAACTATGGGCAGGACATAGTGACTTACTTCCAAATAAAGGATACTGAAAAGGGGAAACAATCATTTTATAGTGGAGAAACCTGGTAGATACTACCTTGATCAAATGATCAAGCCTAAAACTACCAATGATGTCATGTGGATGTCAAACAACCCTAGAAATGATATAAATAATAACTCTAAGGGGTAAAAAAAGGACTTTACCTCTATGATATTCTCTCTAAAACTAATCAACCAAGTCTAATCATTAGAAAAACATCAGACAAACCCAAATTGAGAAACCTACAAAATATTGACTGCTGCTGCTGCTGCTGCTAAGTCGCTTCTGTTGTGTCCGACTCTGTGCAACCCCATAGACGGCAGCCCACCAGGCTCCCCTGTCCCTGCGATTCTCCAGGCAAGAACACTGGAGTGGGTTGCCATTTCCTTCTCCAATGCATGAAAGTAGAAAGTGAAAGTGAAGTCGCTCAGTTGTGTCCGACTCTTTGCGACCCCATGGACTGCAGCCTACCAGGCTCCTCCGTCCATGGGATTTTCCAGGGAAGAATTCTGGAGTGGGGTGCCATTGCCTTCTCCGAAAATATTGACTAGTAGTCCTTAAAGCATTCAAGGACATGAAAAACAGGGAGTGACTGGGAAACTGTCATAGACCAGGGGCGATCCCAGGTGGTGCTAGTGGTAAAGAACCCGCCTGCCAGTGCAGGAGATATAAGAGACAGGAGTTCGATCCCTGGCTTGGGAAGATCCCCTGGAGGAGGGGGTGGCCCACTCTAGTATTCATGCATGGAGAATCCCACTGACAGAGGAGCCTGGCGGGCCATGGTCCATAGGGTCACATACAGTCGGACACCACTGAAACACAGTAGCACAGTACAGGGGAGTTTAACCCAGAGACTTGACAAATAAGTGCAATGTGGTATTCTGGAATATTAAAGGGACATCAATAGAAAAATTAGTGAAAGTGAATGTGAATGTGAATATGAATACAGACTGGAATTGCATTAATAGCAGTATACCAAAGTTGATTTCTTAGTGTTGAAGTGTCAAGGTACACTATTATGTCAAACAAAGTGAATAAGGGGTACATCAGAACAGTTGGTATTTTCTTTGCATTTATCCTATATACCTATTGTTATTCCAGAATTAAACATTTATTAAGATTCTATAAAATAAATTTTATTTTTATAAGTTAATAAAATTGCTAAATATTAAAAATTCAGATTATTTTAATCTTAATCAGATTATATTAATTGCCCTTTAGTATACTTTGTGCAGTAAGATATAATGGCAGATTTAATCAGCTAATAGAAAAACAAAGAAAAATTACTTTCACATATTAATTCAATGTAAATAAATGAATACTTAACCAGTCTATAAATACATGCCTCTGTTGTATTTCACCATACAGCTTTTTCAAAAATTCCCATTGCATTTTAAGTCAATATTTAAAAGAATCTCACGTAAAAATATTTTAGAAGCAAAACAACCACAGAAAGAAATTATCTTTTTCACATGTTGTTTATAACCTACTTTAATTTTATGTTGTATAATCTGAACCCTGTGGTTTTTTTTAAATACATTTGACATCTAAAGGATAAATTCCATCATTACTCTTCCATTTGAAATCTTCCAGAGTATTTGCAAGTATAATCTTTCAGAGGTACTACAGAATCATTTTGTTAAATTTTATGCAAATTAGGTTCTATAATGGAAAGTCATATATTTAGTGAATTTTATTTAGAGAGATTTAGTAGGTCTAAGGGCTTTCCAGGTGGCACTAGTGGTAAATAATCTTCATGTCTGTAGGAGAGGCAAGAAATGTGGGTTCAATCCCTTGGTTGGCAAGATCTTCTGGAGTAGCAGCAGCAACAGTAGGTCTAAAATATATAATCTTCTGAGCCCAACCAAGTTCATGGCAAATCTCTTCTGTAGAGTTTAGAGTCTTAAAAAGCATAGCTACTGCATAGTTCAAATTTTTCCTTTTTTTTTTTTTCTTTTACATTTTTCTCATTTGTCTGAATGAGCTATTTTATTCCATGTTATTCTCCTTACTATCACTTTAGTAAAAAATAATTCTATTATATTTGTATATTTATTTTATAACAAATATTATTTTTGACATTTGCTCATTAGATTATCATATGATTGTTTATATAGATAGCCCTATCACCTGAAAAGTGAAAAAAAAAAGAAGTTGTTCTAATCCTTACACTTTATATAATTTTCTTGTAATTACAGTGACTAAAACTCAAATAACACAAATAAATAAGAATAACCAGGGTTGCTCTAGTGTTGTGCTGCATTGTGCTGAATCGCTCAGTTGTGTCCGAATCTTTGAGACTTCATGAACTGTCGTCCTCCAGGCTTCTCTGTCCATGGGGATTCTCCAGGCAAGAATACTGCAGTAGCTTGTCATCTCCTCCTCATGGGGATCTTTCAGACCCAGGAATCGAACTGGGGTATCCTGCATTAGAGGAGGATTCTTTACCAGGGAGCCCTTCCATGGAGGCCCTGCTCTGGAGACTGAGTGGTAAAGAATCCGCCTGCCAACTCAGGAGACAAGGGTTTAATCCCTGATCAAGGAAGACCCACATGCCACGGAGCAGCTAAGCCTGTGCATCACAGCTAACGAGTCTGTGCTCTAGAGCCCAGAGCTCCAACTACTGAGCCCACAGGATGCAACCACTGAAGCTCCTGCACCGAGAGCCAGTCCTCTGCCGCAAAAGAAGCCCCCACAATGAGAAGCCTCCGTGCTCCACGCATGGCAACTGGAGAGTAGCCTCCACTCTCCGCAGAGAAAAAGCCCACATAACAGTGAAGACCCAGCACAGTCAAATATAAAAAATCAATAAGTAAATAAAAAAGAATACTGATGCAGATGACATCTGGGAATACCCTTGCTATAAACTTTAATACGGACCACTTTATGGTCCATAATTTCAAGCCAATTCATGCTTACATGATTAGTTTTGTTTTGCTTATGTCATCCATGGTTCAATTTTGTGAACTTTAAAAATAGTTTGAATTTCTGCTTTGCCTACTTATCCCTTTTCCTATTATGATACTAGGACTGAAAAAATGGGATATCATACATTATCATACAGAATCTCAATTATGAAAGAAATCCAACTCTGTGTCTGATTCTTCCTTCTTTTCCACTCTCTGTTTTGGTCTAATATTAATTTCACCACATCAAAGCAAAGTCAACAACTGCGACTTGATATGATGCTTTGTTTGGTTTTGACTTTTTTTTTTTTTTTAGATTTTGTGTTGCTTAATACTATCCAAATACATGAAGTTCTAATGAAATAAAATCATGCAGTACAGATAAAACTTGGCTATGAAAGGCCAGAGCTGTTTAAGGGCCAAATGGTAGACTACCCAATAGTTCACACTTTAGGAATTTGAAATGCCTAAAAATAGGTTTAGAAAGAGAAAAAGGAAAGGAAAGATGAAAGAAAGAAAGGAGAAAAAGAGGAAGGAGGGAAAGAGGGAGGACACAAGAAACCAGTCAGGAAATGTTAGCTCACAAGAACACCTGACTTGAAGCAAAAAATGCAGAAAAATTACATAAACTTTGTGCAAGTTAATGAAATAGTAAACAATAGAATATATAGGCTTCCTAATACTTTTGCAATGGAATATATATAATGTCTCCAGCACTTTCGGAAAATACGCAGACCTTAATGAAAGATCATCCTTTGCTTAGTCGCTCAGTCGTGTCCAACTCTTTGTGACCCCATGGAGTGTAGCCTGCCAGGCTTCCCTGTCTATGGGATTCTCTAGGTAAGAATACTGGAGTGGGTTGCCATTTCCTACTCCTTAATAAAGCAGAGACACTACTTTACCGACAAAAGTCAGTATAGTCAAAGCTATGGTTTTTCCAGTAGTCATGTATGGATGTGAGAGTTGGATCATAAAGAAAGCTGAGCACAGAAGAATTGATGCTTTTGAACTGTGCTGTTGGAGAAGAGTCTTGAGAGTCCCTTGGACTGCAAGGAGATCAAACCAGTCCATCCTAAAGGAAATCAGTCCTGAATATTCATTGGAAGGACTGATGCTGAAAATGAAGCTCCAATACTTTGGCCACCTCGTGTGAAGAACTGACTCATTGGAAAAGACCCTGATGCTGGGAAAGACTGAAGGCAGGAGGATAAGGGGACAACAGAGGATGAGATGGTTGGATGGCATCACTGACTCAATGGACATGAGTTTGAGCAAGCTCTGGGAGTTGGTGAGGACAGGGAAGCCTGGCGTGCTGCAGTCCATGGGGTCACAATGAGTCAGACATGAGTGAGCAATTGAATAGACTAACTGACTGAACTAAACATGTGAAAAGATGCTCAACATCATTAGCCACCAGATAAATACATTTCAATGTCACAGTGAGATGCTATTTCATGGCCAATATAATGGCTAAAACAAAATATAGTTAACAAATGCTGACAAGGATATGGAGAAAATCATGCATTGCTGGGTTGGTATATAAAACAGTGTGGCAACTTAATAAACAACTGCTTGGAAATTCTGTACAACATAGATCTATTGTATGAACCAACAATTCTAATGCAAGAGATGAAAATATGCAGTCATACCAAAAAAAAAAATGTGTATGTTCATGGTAATATCATTCATAACAGTCAAAAAGAGAAAACAACTCTAATGTCCATCAACTGAATGGATAAACAAAATATAGTATATCCTCACAATGGATTATTCTTTGACAACAAAAGGAATGGAATGCTGATACATGCTACAACTTGGATGAGCCTTGAAAACATTATGTAAAGTATAACATCAAATCACAATGAGCAATACGTTTTATGATATCAATTATAAGTAAATCTATAGAGACAAGAAGGGCTTCCCATGTGGTACTGTGGAAAAGAACCTGCCTGCCAATGCAGGAGACATGAGAGACATGGGTTCAATCCCTGGGTCTCGAAGATCCCCTGGAGGAGGGCATGGCAACCGACTCCAGTATTCTTGCCTGGAGAATCCCATGGACAGAGAAACCTGGTGGTCCATAGTCCATGGGGTTGCAAACAGTTGAACATGGCTGATGCAACATAGCATGTGTGCAAAGAGACAGAAAGTAGTTGTTGTCTAGGATGGGGGTGGAAGTAGAGGTTTGTGAAAATTAGAATTGACTGCTAACATGTACAGGGTTTTTAAGGGGTATGAAAAAATACAACTTACCATGATGATGGCTACAAAATTTATGAATATACAAATATTTCATGAGCTATTCATTTGAATAGATTAATTCTATGATATGTTAATTATATCTCAATAAAACTTAAAATAGACATATCATTATGTTTTTTACATCATGACATAACTTTGCTTGAATTTCCCACATTTAAGATACATTTCAGAATTTTTAGTACCAATTTATGTTATAATCACTACATATTCAAATTTAATGTTATACTGCTTGAATAGTAATTCCTTATTATTATTTTCTTTCTCAAAGTTTACTTTATTCTCTAGATTTTAATTAAGATTGATACATGAGCCATGATGTACTTTTGCTTGAACTTAGCTTATTTTTATAGAACTCATCATTGTATAGTCAGTGCTAAATTGCCAATGTTCACTGGATCATCAAAAAAGCAAGAGAGTTCCAGAAAAACATCTGTTTCTGCTTTATTGGCTATGCCAAAGTCTTTGACTGTGTGGATCACAATAAACTGGAAAATCCTGAAAGAGATGGGAATACCAGACCACCTGACCTGCCTCTTCAGAAACCTGTATGCAGGTCAGGAAGCAACAGTTAGAACTGGACATGGACTAACAGACTGGTTCCAAATAGAAAAAGGAGCATGTCAAGGCTGTATATTGTCACCCTGCTTATTTAACTTATATGCAGAGTACATCATGAGAAATGCTGGGCTGGAAGAAGCACAAACTGGAATCAAGATTGCTGGGAGAAGTATCAATAACTTCAGATATGCAGATGACACCATCCTTATGGCAGAAAGTGAAGAACTAAAGAGCCTCTTGATGAAAGTGAAGGAGGAGAGTGAAAAAGTTGGCTTAAAGTTCAACATTCAGAAAACTAAGATCATGACAATCGGTCCCATCACTTCGTGGCAAATAGATGGGGAAACAATGGAAACAGTGGCTGACTTTATTTTCCTGGGCTCCAAAATCACTGCAGATGGTGATTGCAGTCATGAAATTAAAAGATGCTTACTCCTTGGAAGGAAAGTTATGACCAACCTAGACAGCATATTAAAAAGCAGAGACATTACTCTGTCAACAAAGGTCCGTCTAGTCAAAGCTATGGTTTTTCCACTGGTCGTGTATGGATATGAGAGTTGGACTACAAAGAAAGCTGAGCGCCAAAGAATTGATGCTTTTGAACTGTGGTGTTGGAGAAGACTCTTGAGGGTCCCTTGGACTGCAAGAAGACCCAACCAGTCCATGCAAAAGGAGATCAGTCCTGGGTGTTTATTGGCAGGACTGATGTTGAAGCTGAAACTCCAATACTTTGGCCACCTAATGAGAAGAGCTGACTCATTGGAAAAGACCCTGATACTGGGAAAGATTGAGGGCAGGAGGAGGAGGGGATGACAGAGGATTAGATGGTTGGATGGCATCACCAACTCGATGGACATGGGTTTGGGTGAACTCCGGGAGTTGGTGATGGACAGGGAGGCCTGGCGTTCTGCGGTTCAGGGGTTGCAAAGAGTCAGACACGACTGAGTGACTGAACTGAACTGAATATTCAAAGGTTCCCAGGGTTATAGATTCCCAGGGAATAGATTCCCAGGGATCTATCCATGGATGGCTGAGTTTGGGGATGAGAAATGAGGATATAGAAGGCCAATATTTTATGTAAGAGACTTGAGCATTCACTGAATTTGGTATCCAGGAATGACTATATATCCAATATTGCTAAGTAGCTGTCTATTTTTTAATTTCCAGTAGTAGAAAACATATAACTGAGTATATTTGGTAATTTTAATTTCTAAAATAAGTATGAATTTCAAAGGAATAGTTGAACTGCTATGTACTTGTCCTAACACATTTTTTCTTGTTATATTTTTATATTTCTCCTCCACGTTCCCTCTCTTCCTCCACCACATTCTTCTCTTTTTATTGCTTCTTCTATCTCCTTCTTCTCTCTTGTCTTTGTCTTCCTCCTTTTTCTTCTCTAATTCCTATTTACCTTTTACATTAAAAAAATAAGATATTTGCCAACAAGAATCATTATTTTTGTTTATTTGCTATTCATTTATTCCATTACTTTTGTTCATTACATGTAAATAAAGCTATATGTTCACATTTGAATCTTTTTCTAACTATTCATATTTAGTATTTTTTTTTTCTATTGCCTCTTTCTTGGAAAAATTAAGAAATTGTCACAATAGCACACTCTTATTCTATGCTTCTCCATTCATTAAGTTGCTGTTTGGTTAAATTTGGGATGGCTAAATTTTTTTTTTTTTTTTTTTAATTTTTTTATTAGTTGGAGGCTAATTGCTTCACAACATTTCAGTGGGTTTTGTCATACATTGATATGAATCAGCCATAGATTTACACTTATTCCCCCTCCCAATCCCCCCTCCCATCTCCCTCTCCACCCGATTCCTCTGGGTCTTCCCAGTGCACCAGGCCGGAGCACTTGTCTCATGCATCCCACCTGGGCTGGTGATCTGTTTCACCATAGATAGTATACATGCTGTTCTTTTGAAACATCCCACCCTCACCTTCTCCCACAGAGTTCAAAAGTCTGTTCTGTATTTCTGTGTCTCTTTTTCTGTTTTGCATATAGGGTTATCGTTACCATCTTTCTAAATTCCATATATATGTGTTAGTATGCTGTAATGTTCTTTATCTTTCTGGCTTACTTCACTCTGTATAAGGGGCTCCAGTTTCATCCATCTCATTAGGACTGGTTCAAATGAATTCTTTTTGACGGCTGAGTAAAATTCCATGGTGTATATGTACCACAGCTTCCTTATCCATTCATCTGCTGATGGGCATCTAGGTTGCTTCCATGTCCTGGCTATTATAAACAGTGCTGCGATGAACATTGGGGTGCACGTGTCTCTTTCAGATCTGGTTTCCTCGGTGTGTATGCCCAGAAGTGGGATTGCTGGGTCATATGGCAGGTCTATTTCCAGTTTTTTAAGAAATCTCCACACTGTTTTCCATAGTGTGGCTGTACTAGTTTGCATTCCCACCAACAGTGTAAGAGGGTTCCCTTTTCTCCACACCCTCTCCAGCATTTATTGCTTGTTGGGATGGCTAAATTTTGACTCAATTTTTTCTATTTATTCTCTTTTTATTTTCAGTATGACATTTATGATTATATTAGTTTACATAGATTACCTACCACAGACAATTTTTTGAATCTTTTTAGGATTCTTATTTGCATTTGTTTCTGATATTCAATAACTTGTTTCTTAGTATCTGCTATTTTACCTAATTAAATTTTGATTCTTTGTTTTTACTCATTTCCTCATGGCAGAATGTTCATCTTCATATAAGCTTTCAGAAAAGTCATTTGATGTTATTTTTCCCTTTACATATAAACAAAATTTAGCACTTTAGTCCTCTGTCTCTCCACCCCTGCCTCCAAATCTCCTGTCACTTGATAGATCACATTCTATTAAAAGGTGGAAATGATGTTGTTATGTTTACTGGAGATTACTACAGAATATTCCACCAGAAGATAGTGTTCAGAGCAGACCGATAAATGTATAATAAGATTAAAAACAAAAACCTTAAAACCACTAATACAAAGTCTATTTTATAATAAACTGACTATGTCTTGTAATTTATTGAATGCTGTACTAACAGTGAAAAAATATTATGGTTGTAGAGGTATAGAATGTTTGTGGTGCTTTAGTTGCTAAGTCATGCCTGATTTGCAAATTCATGGACTGTAACCTGCTAGGCTCTTTTTTCCATGGGATTCTTCAGGCAAGAATACTGGAGTGGCTTGCCATTTCCTTCTCCAGGGGATCTTCCTGACCCAGGAAACAAACCCAGGTCTCCTGCATTGCAGGCAGATTCTTTAACGACTGAGCTACGAGGGAAGCATGCTTAAAGGTGTATCTATTTTTCACCCTGGGATCAAGTGTCTGACTGGAAGCAGTAGCTCACTGCTGCTGCCCTGCACCAAGAGAGAGTATAAGAAGTACCATGTATCACTAGCGTGGGAAAAGATAAATGCCAAAAAAGTTCTAGTATGGGTTCTCTGGGATTCATATTGTTTCACACCACCTTAAAGCTGAAAAATAAGTTGAATCATTGTAAATTGAGGACAACCTATACAGTGTTCTGTCTACAAAATACCTGACTAAATTAAAAAAAAAAAAAAAAACCATCAAGGTTATCAAAAACAAGAGAAGTCTAAGAAACTGTCATAGCCATGAGGATTCTAAGGAGACATGACTACTAAACATAAATATGATAAATTTTGGGTGCACACTCAAATCAAAAAAGAACATTAAGGACACATTTAAGAACTCTGAGAAAGTATGAATTTTAGTTAATTATAATGTATCAATATCAGTTTATAACTGTGATCATTTCTAAGGTAAGGTGCTAATGATAGGGGAAATAGGGTGTGGGTTATAAGGGAATTCTGTGCTATATTTAAACTAATCCTGTAAACCTAAAATTGTTACAAAAGAAAACATGAACAAACTGCATATAAACATACAACAAAGACAAGGCAAAAGAAAATATTCTGTTTATGGTTATTTATTAAATGAATAAATTCAATGTCATTGGAAGGCTATATTCAGACCTAATGTTAGAAGATAAATCATAATCAAGGTAGGTATGATTTTAGATCTCTCTCTCATTTGTCCCGCAAGCAAGAAGCCATTCACAGGCCTCTGAATTCTGAGTTAGCATTCCTTTTTAGAAACCTCTCATCATTCTAAGATTTTGAGCTGCAGGATAAATGTAGAGCACAGTTGGATTGAAACTTAATCCAGAAGACATTTTGCCCAGGAAACCCTCTGGTTTCATGAAGAGTAAGCTTCATGAAGAAACAGAGAGAGAACAAACACTCTAATCCTATTTCTTTGAGGGCAACATTTTCCTTTTAGTTCACCTCTAATGCAGATTTGAACTCTTAATGACATTCATTAGATAAAATGTTTGCTCAGCTGTGCAGGCTGATCCAAAGTTACAAATGTGCCTCAGAGCACAGGTTTTGATTTATGGCGGGGGGGTGCGGAGTGATGAAAGTATTTTTTTGGATGGAATCAAGTTGTAAGCTTTGGCATTTTAACAATGCCCTATGAATTTGAATTTGCAGTTTAAGCTCAGTGAAGCCTATCATACTATTTGGGGGGGAAAATGATGTTATTTTATTGTTGGATACTATGAAATAAGATGTTTTTAAATTTTAACTAAAACCAGAGTATTATGATGTGGTAACATCATTTGTGTATTATTTTCATCCAAAGTGTGTCATGTGAATTGTAAAATAATCTAAAGCATCAAGAAAAACAAACAAACAAAACTGGAGTTATTCAATGAGGGGTATTTGATCAGTTTTAAATTTAAATTATAAACCACACTGATAGAGTACGTTTTAACATGATACGTGAGTCTCTTTCAATTTTGGTTTCCTCCGGGTATATGCTGTGTCTTTCCTGGTGTCTCAAACAGTAAAGCGTCTGCCTGCAATGCGGGAGACCCAGGTTCGATCCCTGGGTTGGGAAGATCCTCTGGAGAAGGAAATGGCAACCCACTCCAGTACTCTTTCCTGGTAAATCCCATGGGCTTTCCATGGGAGGAGGCTGGTAGTCTACAGTCCATGGGGTCGCAAAGAGTTGGACACGACTAATGACTTTACTGGGCTCCCCTTGTGGCTCAGAGGTTAAAGCGTCTGCCTGCAGTGCAGGAGATCTGGGTTCGATCCCAGGGTCGGGAAGATCCCCTGGAGAAGGAAATGGCAACCCACTCCAGTATTCTTGCCTGGAGAATCTCATGGACGGAGGAGCCTGGTAGGTCCATGGGGTCGCAAAGAGTCGGACACGACTGAGCGACTTCACTCACTCACTCAGTGACTTTACTTTCTTTCACGGTATATGCTCAGGAGTTGGATTGCTGGGTCATATGGTGGTTTTATTTCTAGGTTTTTATGGAATCTCCATACCATTTTCCATGGTGGCCACATTAATTTACATCCCCACCAACAGTGCAAGAGTGTTCCCTTTTCTCCATACCCTCTCCAGCATTTATTGTTTGTAGACTTTTTGATAATGGCCATTCTGACTGGTGTGAGGTGATATCTCATTGTAGTTTTGATTTGCATTTCTCTAATAATGAGTGATATTGAGAATCTTTTGATGTGTTTGTTAGCCAACTGTATGTCTTCTTTGGAGAAATATCTGTTTAGGTCTTTTTTCTCACTTTTTGATTTAGTATTTATTTAGTATTTATTGAATGACTAAGTAAGTAAGTAAGTATTAGTCGCTCAGTCGTGCCTGACTCTGCAAACCCGTGGATTGCAGCCCACCAGACTCCCCTGTCCATGAGATTTTCCAGGCAAGGATCCTGGAGTGGGTTGCCATTTCCTTCTCCAGGGGATCTTCCCAACCCAGGGATCGAACCCAGGTCTCCTGCACTGCAGGCTGATTCTTTACTGACTGAGATACAAGGGAAGCCCATTTTTTGATTGGGTTGTTTGTTTTTCTGGTATTGAGTTGTATGAGCTGCTTGTATATTTTGGAAATTAATCCTTTGTCAGTTGTTCCATTTGCTATTATTTTTTCCCATTCTGAGGATAATCTTTTCCCTTGCTTATAGTTTCCTTTGCTGTGCAAAAGCCTTTATGTTTAATCTAATCCCACTTGCTTACTTTCATTTTTATTTCCATTACTCTAAGTGGTGGGTCATAGAGGATCTTGCTGTGATTTATGTCATCGAGTGTTCTGCCTATGTTTTCCTCTAAGAGCTTTATAGTTTTTGGTCTCTCATGTAGGTCTTTAATCCATTTTGAGTTTATCTTTGTATATGGTGTTAGGAAGTGTTCTAATTTCATTCTTTTACATGTAGCTGTCCAGTTTTCCCAGCACCATTTATTGAAGAGGCTGTTTTTGCCCCATTGTATATTCTTGCCTCCTTTGTCAAAGATAAGGTACCCATAGGTGCATAGGTTTATTTCTGGGCTTTCTATCTTGTTCCATTCATCTATATTTCTGGTTTTGTGCCAGTACAATACTGTCTGGATGACTATAGCTTTGTAGTATAATCTCATGTCAGGAAGTTTGATTCCTGCATCTCCATTCTTCTTTCTCAAGACTGCTTTGGTTATTCGGGGTCTTTTGTGTTTCCATATGAATTGTAAAATTTTTTGTTCTAGTTCTGTGAAAAAATGCCATTGGTAATCTGATAGTGATGGCATTGAATCTGTAAATTGCATTTGGTAGTATAGTCATTTCCACACTATTGATTCTTCCTACCCAGGAACACAGAATATCTCTCCATCTGTTTATGTCCTCTTTGGTTTCTTTTATCAGTGTCATAATTTTCTGGGTACAGTTCTTTCATCTCCTTAGGTAAGTTTATTCCTAGATATTTTATTCTTTTTGTTGCATTGGTGAATGAGATTGATTCCTTAATTTCCCTTTCTAATTTTTCATTGTCAGTATATAGAAATGCAAATGATTTCTGTGTATTGATTTTGTATCCTTCAACTTTGTTAAATTCACTAATTAGCTGTAGTAATTTTCTGATATTATTTTTAGGGTTTTCTATGTACAGTATCATGTCATCTGCAAATAGTGACAGCTTTACTTCTTCTTTTTCAATCTGATTCCTTTCATTTCTTTTTCTTCTCCAATTGCTGTAGCTAGGACTCCCAAAATTATGTTGAATAATAGTGGGGAAAGTGTGTCTTGTTCCTGATCTTAGGGGGAATGCTTTCAGTTTTTTGCTACTGAAGATAATGTTTGTTGTAGTTGTAGGCCTTTACTATGTTGAGATAGGTTCCTTCTATGCCCATTTTTGAAAGAGTTTTAATCATAAATCGGTGCTGAATTTTGCAAAGGCTTTTTATGCATCTATTGACATTATCATTGTTTTAATCTTTCAATTTCTTAATATGGTATATCATATTGATTGATTTGTGTATAGTGAAGACTCCTTGCACTCCTGGAATAAACCCAACTTGATCATGGTGTATGAGCTTTTTGATGTGTTCCTGAATTCTGTTTGCTAAAATTTTGTTAGGGATTTTTGCATCTATTTTCATTAGTGATATTGACTTGTAATTTTCTTTTAGTGTGTTGTCCTTGTCTGGTTTTGGTATCAGGTGATGGTGGCCTCATAGAATGAGTTTGAAAGTGTTTGCTGTGGTACATATACACCATGGAATATTACTCAGCCATTAAAAAGAATTCATTTGAACCAGTCCTAATGAGATGGATGAAGCTGGAGCCCATTATACAGAGTGAAGTAAGCCAGAAAGATAAAGAACATTACAGCATACTAACACATATATATGGAATTTAGAAAGGTGATAACGATAACCCTATATGCAAAACAGAAAAAGAGACACAGAAATACAGAACAGACTTTTGAACTTTGTGGGAGAATGTGAGGGTGGGATATTTCAAAAGAACAGCATGTATACTATCTATGGTGAAACAGATCACCAGCCCAGGTGGGATGCATGAGACAAGTGCTCGGGCCTGGTGCACTGGGAAGACCCAGAGGAATCGGGTGGAGAGGGAGGTGGGAGGGGGGATTGGGATTGGGAATACATGTAAATCCATGGCTGATTCATATCAATGTATGACAAAACCCACTGGGAAAAAAAAAAAATCCAAAAAAAAAAAAAGAGAAAGTGTTTCTTCCTCTGCAATTTTTTGAAAGAATTTTAGAAGGATAGGCATTGTTCTATTCTAAATGTTTGATAGAATTGTCTTGTGCAACCATCTGGTCCTGGGCTTTTGTTTTTTTGGGGATATTTTTGATCACTGCTTCAATTTCAGTGCTTATAGTTGGGGTGTTCATAATTTCTATTTCTTCCTGGTTCAGTATTGGAAGATTGAACTTTTCTAAGAATCTGTCCATTTCTTCCAGGTTATCAATTTATTGCCATACAGTTGTTCATAATAGTCTCTTATAATCCTTTGCATTTCTGCATTGATTATTGTAACCTCTTTTTTTTTCATTTAGAATTTTGTTGATTTGATTCTTCTCTTTTTTCCTTGATGAGTCTGACTAAAGGTTTGTTAATTTTATCTTCTCAAAGAACCCGTTTTTAGTTTTATTAATCTTTACTATTGTTTCTTTCATTTCTTTTTCATTTATTACTGTTTTTCTGAAAAGTTTTTCATTTCTCCATCAGTTTTGAATGGGATCCTTACCATACTGTAAACTTGGTTGTAGATTTTTCCCTTTCAGTACTTTAAATATACCCTGCCATTCCCTTCTGGCTTGCAGAGTTTCTGCTTAAAGATCAGTTGTTAAACATATGATGTTTCCCTTGTATGTTACTTGTTGCTTTTCCCATGCTGCTTTTAATATTCTTTCTTTGTGTTTAGTCTTTGTTAGTTTGATTAATATGCATCTTGGTGTGTTTCTCCTTGGGTTTATCCTGTATGGGACTCTTTGCTCCTCTTGGACTTGATTGCCTATTTCCTGTTCCATGTTGGGGAAATTTTCAACTATAATCTTTTCAAAAGTTTTCTCATACACTTTTCTTTTCTCTTCTTCTATAACCTCTATAATTTGAGTGTTGCTGTGTTTGATATTGTCCCAGAGGTCTCTGAGACTATCCTCAGTTCTTTTCATTCTTTTTACTTTATTCTGCTCTTCAGAAGTTATTTCCACCATTTTATCTTCCTGCTCACTGATTCATTCTTCTGCTTCAGATATTCTGCTATTGATTCCTTCTATAGTATTTTTAATTTCAGTAGTTATGTCACTTTCTCTGTATGTTTATTCTTTAATTCTTCTAGGTCTTTGTTAATTGATTCTTGCATTTTCTCCATTCTACTTTCAAGGTTTTTGATCATATTTACTATCATTATTCTGAATTCATTTTCAGGTAGTTTGCTTATTCCCTCTTCATTCATTTGGACTTCCATGTTTCTAGCTTGTTCTTTCATTTGTGTAGAATCTCTCTGCCTTTTCATTATTTATTTATCTACTTTTTAACTTATTGTGTTTGAGGTCACCTTTTCCCAGCCTTCAAAGTTTAATTTTTTCTTCCTTTTGGTTTCTGCTCTCCTAAGGTTGGTCCTCCTAAGGTTTGTGTATGCTTTGTATAGTGTGAGATATATGCTGAGCTTTTGTTTATTGTTTGTTTGTTTTTCCACTTATGAGTAAAGCTTAGTGAGGTGTTAATCCTGTCTGCTGATGATTGTGTTTGTATTTTTGCTTTGTTTGTTGTTTAGATGAGGCATCCTGCACAGGATGCTACTGGTGGTTAGATGATGCTGGGTCTTGTATTCAAGTGGTTTCCTTTGTGTGAGTCCTCACTATTTGATACTCTCTAGGGTTAGTTCTCGAGTCAGTGCTCCCATACCAAAAGCTCAGGTCTTGATCTCTGGTCAGGAACGAAGATTCCACAAGTGGTTGGCATTAAGTGATATTAAGACAAATACCCCAAAATGAGAAACCAAAGATGAACCTCAGACAAGTGGCAGTTGCAAAATCAGGCAAATAATTAAAATAATGGAATATACATATATACATATGTGCCCATAAGCAAAATCAAAACAGTTCAACAAAAATAAAGTACAGCAGACTGACCTGGTGAACAAAGGAAATAAAAAATTATATCTGCCAGTTAAGTGCAAAACTAACTAAAGCACAAACTGGAAAACGAAAGTAAAGCAAGGTGCCAAGTGGGGAAAAAAGCAATGAAAATATAGCTAACAAATGTCTTGAAAGGAATGGAAAAAAAGAAAAGAAACAATGACTAGATATGCAAAGTTAAACAGAGGTAGATAAAGAAGATTTAAATTTAAAGATTAACTGTAAGGGGGAAAGAACAGTAGGAAAGCAAACAAAGAATAAATATATTAACAATAATAAATTAAAAACATTAAAAATTAACATAAAAAAAGAGAAAAGAAAAAGAAAAAAGGAAGAAGAAAAGAAACGGAAAAAAAAAAAAAAGGAAAACACACAACTGCAAAAGCCCAACGTAGAGGCAGAGGTTTATAACAACAATAAAAAATATGAGTGAGAAAAAAAATAATCTGAGAAGCTTAAATAGATTTCATAGTGCCAATAAAATCGACAACTACAAAATGAGGAGGGGAAAGTAAAAATAAATAAATAAATAAAAAGTAAAAAAAAAAAAAATTCAAAAGAATCTATAGAACAAGTGAAAACATAAGAACAATAAATGTTTTTCTTGAGTCACTGCTGTCAGAGTCCATTCCCTCACTAGGAGTCACAGTCCACCTCACCTCCCTAGAATGCCCTCCAACATTGTCCTGATCCCTGGACCTGCTGTGGGGGCAACTGAGATTCTTTCTGGTCCTACTCCTATGAGTTCTTGCCTCCAATGTCCACAGCTATCAGAACTAGTGCGTTTTCTTTTGTGGGAGCTCTCAGTGTCCTTTTATATATTCCGCAGACACAGAGTCTGCCTAGTTGATCGTGTGGATTTAATCTGCAATTTGTACAGCTAGTGGGAAGGTTTTGAATCTTCTTCCTTAGCCACACTGCCCTTGGGTTTCAATAGTGGTTTTATTTCCACCTCTGCATGTGGGTCGTCCACTGGGGTTTGCTCCTGAGGCTGCCCTGGAGGACTTGGGTCTGCCCCCGTGAGGGCCAGGTGTGGAGGTGGTGCAGCTGCTTGGGTCGCAGGGGTTCTGGCAGCACCAGGTACTCAGGGGAGTTGGTGGCTAGGGAAACAGGAAACATGGTCCTCTAGAGGGGTATACCAACCAGTATTGGCCAATACCGCCAGTATCCTTGCCTGGAGAACCCCCTGACAGAGGAGTCTGGCAGGCCACAGGCCACAGGGTCGCAAAAGTTGGACATGACCAAAGCAACCCTGCATGCATAGACACAAGACTTTTTTTTAACCTGGGGCAGAGCTGCCCCAGTGAGGGTTGAGCATGAAGGTGGTGCAAAAGCTTGGCTTTCAGGGACCTTGGCGGCACCAACTGTTCAGGGACACGGACTGCCTCTGCCCAGGAGTTGTGGCCCTTTCAGAATCTTTTTTCAAGCCTCTTGTAGTTGGCGATCATAAGGCCTCTTTGATGAGTCTTTCTCCATACCTCTGCCCTTTCAGGCACTTAGAGTGCTCCCTTGCCTGGGGCCCTTCTCTGTTGTTTGGCGTGTCAGGACCATAAAAGGTCCCCCTGGCTGGGGTCCTACTCAGTAGATCAGCACATCAGATACTTAGTGGGGGCACCCTGAGAGGGGGGGTCCTAGTCTGTAGTTCAGCGCATCAGTCATTCAAAGGATCACCCTGGATGGAGTCCTACATGTAGTTGGGTGTGTCAGGTGTTTGATGGGCCAGCCTCTCTATCGTTCAGCTGCTGACGCTGGTTTGTGGGGACAGAGAGGCTATGGAGATCGTTCCAACCCCTACACAAGACTCAGCAGTATTGCCTTGCTTCCATGGCTACCTGGCTTTCCACCACAGGCATTTGCCACCACAATCTCCTCTGTCACATCCCCTCGATTCATCCCTCCAGAGTCAAGAGCAGCCCTCACCCTGGGATTGCTCCACAATCCCCAAACTCCAGCTCCCAGCCACTGCACCTTCTAGGCGACCTGTGTCCCTTTCTGGGGTATGTATGGCTGTGGCAAGAACTGTCTGATTTCATTTCATTTAAGCTGCTGAGCTATTTCACTCTCAGCCTTAAATGTTTGTCCTCTGACTCAGACAATTGCCCCGATGTGGGGATCGGACCCCTGCTTCTGTTCCCCCTCCCACCAAGGGCAGGTCCAGTCCTACGAACACTCCTGTTTCTCCCCCTTGTTCCTTCATCCTAGCGAATTTTACGTGGTTCTATATATTCTTTTCTGCTGGTCAGGTACTCCTGTCTGCTGTCAGCTGCATGCACTTCTGTGTTCAAAGATGTATTCCTATTGTGTCCAAGGAGAGAGATGTAGTCCATGTCCACCTACTCCTCTGACATCTTGTGTTCTTGCTTGCTTGCTTTTTTGGCTGCAGGTCTTGCAAGATATTAGCTGCTAGGACTTGGGTCTCCAGCAGTAAGAGAGCTGAGTACAAACCTCTGGGGTGAGTGCTCAGTCGCTCTGTCGTGTCTGACTCTTTGCAACTCCATGGACTGTAGCCTGCCAGGGTCCTCTGTTCATGAGATTATTCTGGCAAGAATATTGGAGTGGGTTTCCATTTCTTCCTCCGGGGCATCTTCCTGATCCAGGGTATGGACCCACATCTCCTATGGCTCTTGCATTTTCAAGCAGATTCTTTACCACTGAACCACCTGGGAAGCCCATCCAAACTACTGGTCGGCCAGGGAATTCCCACAACTGTCTTTTAAAGAGTTTTGAATAAATAGGAAAAAAAAAATCTTAACCATGTATTGTTATAATTTATGGTACTATTTGTTTATCTGTATTATAATCAATTATTTTTTCTCCTTCTGCCAGAAAAACTGCCTTTATCATTTCTCATAGTGTTTTCCTGCTGGTTATGACACATTTCAGTTTTTCAATGCTTCAAAAAACTTTATTCATTGTCATTTTAAAATATTTTATAGGTATATAATTCAAAGTTTTTTTTACTTTTTCTTTTTGGTACTTCATTGATGTTTTCCCATTGTCTTCACAGCTGCTTTGCACTGACTACCTTTTAGAATTTCTCTTAATTATGGAATTCAAGAAATTTGATTATGATGGGAATTTTTGTAGTCCATGTATGTGTGTGTGTGTCTTGTACATGGGATTTGGTGTGCTTCTTGGACATAAGAGTGTAATGGTTATATCAAATTTGGAAATAAATCAGCCATGTTTTCCTGTGCCCCAGGTTTACTTAGGGATTCCAAATACACATATTTTGGGCTATTTTTTCTTAATGCTGAGCTTATCTCCACACTTAGTAAAGTCTTTTTACACTCTGTCTCATTTTGAATAGCATATATCACTATATCTTTAAATTCATCCTTTATTTTCTACCACAGAATTCTCTGCCACTAATCACATCCAGTATATTTTTTGTCTCAGAAACTATAACTTTTATCTCTCCAAGATGGAATTTAGATCCTATCATATTTCCATGTGTTCATTTTAACAGTTTTTTTTTTCATTTTTTTTAATATTTTTTTTAATTTTTTTATTAATTGGAGGCTAATTACTTCACAACATTTCAGTGGGTTTTGTCATACATTGATATGAATCAGCCATGGATTTACATGTATTCCCCATCCCGATCCCCCCTCCCACCTCCCTCTCCACCCGATTCCTCTGGGTCTTCCCAGTGCACCAGGCCGGAGCACTTGTCTCATGCATCCCACCTGGGCTGGTGATCTGTTTCACCATAGATAGTATACATGCTGTTCTTTTGAAACATCCCACCCTCACATTCTCCCACAGAGTTCAAAAGTCTGTTCTGTATTTCTGTGTCTCTTTTTCTGTTTTGCATATAGGGTTATCATTCACATCTTTCGAAATTCCATATATATGTGTTAGTATGCTGTGATGTTCTTTATCTTTCTGGCTTACTTCACTCTGTATAAGGGGCTCCAATTTCATCCATCTCATTAGAACTGATTCAAATGAATTCTTTTTAACGGCTGAGTAATATTCCATGGTGTATATGTACCACAGCTTCCTTATCCATTCATCTGCTGATGGGCATCTAGGTTGCTTCCATGTCCTGGCTATTATAAACAGTGCTGCGATGAACATTGGGGTGCACGTGTCTCTTTCAGATCTGGTTTCCTCAGTGTGTATGCCCAGAAGTGGGATTGCTGGGTCATATGGCAGGTCTATTTCCCGTTTTTTAAGAAATCTCCACACTGTTTTCCATAGTGTGGCTGTACTAGTTTGCATTCCCACCAACAGTGTAAGAGGGTTCCCTTTTCTCCACACCCTCTCCAGCATTTATTGCTTGTAGACTTTTGGATAGCAGCCATCCTGACTGGCGTGTAATGGTACCTCATTGTGGTTTTGATTTGCATTTCTCTAATAATGAGTGATGTTGAGCATCTTTTCATGTGTTTGTTAGCCATCTGTATGTCTTCCTTGGAGAAATGTCTGTTTAGTTCTTTGGCCCATTTTTTGATTGGGTCATTTATTTTTCTGGAATTGAGCTGCAGGAGTTGCTTGTATATTTTTGAGATTAATCCTTTGTCTTTTAACAGTTTTTTTTGAAGGTATAATTAATATATGAACAATCCACCCATGTAAACTGAATAAATGCTGGGGTTTTTTGTTTGTTTGTTTGTTTTGTTTTTTTAGTTTGCTTTCAGGTATGTGAAATACTGACCACAGTATAATTTTAGAACATTTTAATCTACTCAAAAATAAACCTCTAGCTATCAACTTAGCTAAAGGGATTTGCCTTTAGCTATCAAATCCTGCCTCTCCATTTTCAACTCTAGTCCTATGCAACTACAAATATAACTCTGACTACAGATTTGTCTATCCTCAATATTTCATACAAATGAAATCATAACATGCTCTTTTACAAATGACTTATTTCACTTAGTATAATGTTTAAAGTGTTTATTTCTGTTATAGAATATACCAATACTTCATTCTTTTAATGGAAGGATAATATTCCATTTTATGGAAATGTTGTAGAATATTTACCCATTCATCAGATGATGGACAATAAGCTGATTCCATCTTATGGATATTATATATACCTACAGAATATACTTAATGCTATAGGTATTCATGCCTAAATTTATATGTGGATATATATTTTAATTTTTTTTGGATACAGATTTAGAAAAATAGTAACACTTGCAGAGTCATGAAGCAACTGAGTGTTTATCCAATTGAAGAACTTCTAAATTATTTTCTGAAGTCACTTCACTATTTTAAATTCTCACCAGAATTATGAGCATTTACATTTCTTGACACCCTCACCAGTAATTATTATCAGAATCAGCACTTAAATGGGTATGAACTGGCTTCTCATTCAGTGAGAAACAGTGAGAATCAACCAATGAAGCTGAGCATCTATTCCTTATGCTTATTGTTGTTCAGTCGCCAAGTTGTGTCTGAATCTTTGTGACCACAGGTTCTGCAACATGCAAGTCTTCACTGTTCTTCACTATTCCCCAGAGTTTGCTCAAACTCATTTCCACTGAGTTGGTGATGTCACCCAACCATCTCATCCTCTGTCATCCCCTTTCTCCTTTTTCCTTCAGTCTTTCCCACCATCAGGGTCTTTTCCAATTAGTCAACTCTTCACATCAGGTGGCCAAAGCATTGGAGTTTCTGCTTCAGAATCAGTCCTTCCAATGAATATTCAGAGATTTTTTTTTTTTTTTTTTTAGGATTGACTGGTTTGATCTCCTTGTTGTCCAAGAGACTCTCAAGAGTCTTCTTCAGCACCACAGTTCAAAACCATCAATTCTTTGGTTTTCAGCCTTCTTTATGGCAACTCTTACATCCATACATGACTACTGGAAAAAACAAACAAACAAAAACATAGATTTGACTATACAGATCTTTGTCAGCAAAGTGATGTTTCTACTTTTTATTATGTCATCTAGATTTGTCATAACTTTTTCCCCAAGGATCAAGTGTCTTTTAATTTTGTGGATGCAGTCAGTATCCACAGTGATTTTGGAGCCCAAGAAAGTAAAATCTGTCACTGCTCCTAGTTTTTCCCCTTCTATTTGACATGAAATGATGGAATTAGATGCCATAATTTTGGTTTTCTGAATGTTCACTTTAAACCAGCTTTTTCACTGTGTTTACTGCCATTCATATTTCTTCTTCAAAGAGATATCTTTTCAAATCTATCACTTATTTTTAATTGGATGTCTTTTTTCTTGTTGGATTGCAAGTATTCTTTTTATATTCATGATATTAGTTCTTTACAGATATAAGTTACAAATATTTTTGCCCATTCTGTGGATTATATTTATCTTTTTTGATAGTATCCTTTCAAGCAGAAAAGTTCTAAATTCTGATAAGCATACATAGTCCAAGGTTTTTTTTTTTTCTTTTTCCTTTTGTTGCTCATACTTTTGGTGTCTTATCTAAAATTTCAGTACAAAATCTGAGGTCGTGAAAATTTTACCTTATGTTTTACCTTTAATTACTTTATTTTATTATTATTTTTTAAATTTTTGACAAGAGTCTGATTTTATTCACCATCCAATCCTCCTGGGAAGATTCAGGAGATCTTCAGCAGCTGTAGCTGCAGGTTCCTACATACCTCCCTTAAATTTTGTTATAGTTTCAGTTCTTTTATTTTGACCTTTGATTCACCTTAATTTTGTATATGGTATGAAGTAAGGGTCAAATTTCGTTCTTTTGTATCTGGCTCTCCATTTTAACCAGTATGATTTTTTGAAAACACTACAGCTTAAGATTAATCTTGTCTAATGCTAGTGACCACAAACACAGGGTTTATTTTGGACTCCTAATTCTATTTCATTATGTCCAGTCACATGCCAGTCTTGTTACTGTTGCTTTGTAGTGTGTTTTGAAATTAAGTGTGTGTCTTCCTACCTTGTTCTTCTTCTTCAAGATTGTTTTCATTATTTTGGATTCCTTGCAAATCTATTTGGATTAAAGAATCAGTTACAGAGATGTCAGCTGACCTTCTGCTAAGGGCTGCTCTGAATCTGTAGATCATTTTGAAGAAGTACTGTCATCATAAATATATTCAGTCTTCCAATTCATGAATATGGGGTATTTTTCTAGTTATTCCTTATTTTCTTAAAATTACCTCAACAATGTCTTGTAGTTTTCAAAGTACTAGTTGTGTACTTCATAGATTTATCCAGATATATTTTATTTATGTTGATGCTATTGTAAATGGAGTTTTCTTAATTTCACTTTCAGATTATTCATTGTAAGTTTATAGAAATACAATTGATTTTTGTGTATTGATCTTACAGCCTACAGCTTTCTTTAACTTGATTATTTGGCCTAATAAATTGCTGTCAATCTCATCTGTTTAGTGCTGGTTGTCATGTGTCCTATCATCTCCACAACTAGGGTAGGAATATTTCTCACAGCAATGGAAATAATAGGATGTCTAATAAATCAATATTTGAATATGGTGATTAATTTTCCACAGCAATTTATACAAATAAATTGTACAAACAATAGGTGTCCAATATACCCATTGATAAATTATGTCTGGTTCAAAGAAATTCTCTAATATAGAACTCAAATATTTCTCATAATGTTATCATTTTTCCCTGCTTTACCTCTTTAACTAAATACATTTAAAATATACTAAATTTACTGTATGTAATAAACATTATATACATTTAAAATGCACCTGTTACTTTGATACATTTATATTTGGAATGTGATTGCCATTGTAGCAATATTTATCATGTTACATAATTATAGCAAAATATTGCTGACTATGTTCATTATACTATGCATCAGATCACTGTGGTTTAGTTACTGCTCATGGAATTATAATGTCAATATGGTAAAAACTATGGGTTCATTGGAAGGACTGATGTTGAAGCTGAAACTCCAATACTTTGGCCACCTGATGTGAAGAACTGACTCATTGGAAAAGACCCTGATGCTGGGAAAGATTGAGGGCATGAGGAGAAGGGGACGACAGAAGATAAGATGGTTGGATGGCATCACCGACTCAATGGACATGGGTTTGGGTGGACGTTGGGTGTTGGTGATGGATAGGGAGGCCTGGCGTGCTTCGGTTCATGGGGTCACAAAGAGTTGGACACGACTGAGTGACTGAACTGAACTGAACTGAATCCTACTCTTTTGAAGATGGAATTAAATAATTACCAACAGATGGTTCTTTAAATTTCATGGCACCTGATAGAGTGAAAGTGAGAGTGACATGTTTGCTAGTTCATATTTGCCAAATTCACTTATTTCATAAAGAAATTTCTTAAAGCTAATTGTAATTTTTACACTCTATGCATTAGATTCTCCCTTTTAGCCATAATACTCACTTAACATGCAGTATATTAAAAACTATTCTCTTCAGATATAGAAGACTACAACTTTGCTTCATCTGTTCCAAATTTAGAATATTGAGTACACCAATAGAGTCCTTAAAGGGAATACATTTATAATTACCTTAATTACTAGGTCACAGATATTTTAGGTACTTGATACAGAAAATAATTAAAAAGTAATACCAAAAGTACTGCTTATCAATTGCTATGTTCTATTTTAAGGAATTCCAAGAATTCAAGAAATATTCAATGAACTATATTTGCAAAGAGGAACTAAAGAACCTCTTGATGAAGGTGAGAGGGGAGAGTGAAAAAGTCATCTTAAAACTCAACATTCAGAAAACAAAGATCATGGCATCCAGTCCCATCACTTCATGGCAAATAGATAGGGAAAAAAACAGAAATAGTGATAGATTTTATTTACTTGGGTTCCAAAATCACTGCAGATGCTGACTGCAGCCGTGAAAGTAAAAGGCACCTGTCCCTTGGAAGAAAAGCTATGATGGACCTAGACAGCATATTAAAAACCACATGCATCACTTTGCTGACAAAGGTCTGTATAGCCAAAATATGCATTTTTTCCAGTAGTAATGTATGGATGTGACAGTTGGACCATAAAGAAGGTTGAGTGCATAATAATTGATACTTTCAAACTGTGGTGCTGAAGAAGACTCTTGAGAGTCCCTCAGGCAGCAAAGAGATCAAACCAGACAATCCTAAAGAAATCAGTGCTGAATAGTCACTGGAAGGACTGATGCTGAAGCTGAAGCTCCAATACTTCGGCCACCTGATGCAAAGAGACAGCTTGTTGGAAAAGACCTTGATGCTGGAAAAAATAGAGGGGAGGAGGAGAAAGGGGCAGAAGAGGACGAGATGGTTGGACAACATCACTGATTCAATGGACATGAGTTTGAGCAAACACCAGGAGATAGTAAAGGACAGGGAAGCCTGGTGTGCTGCAGTCCATGGGATCGCAAAGAGTGGGACATGATTGAGTGACTGAAAACAACAAAGATTTTACTAACCAGGTTCATTTAAGAGATGATGTGATTCAGACACAGAACATTTCAGTAAATTTTCCAAGAAACAATTCTGGCATGTAATAGAATTGGGATTCATACATGGCCAGTTGAATCCGTGCTCCTCAAATCATACAATAGAAGATAAATGTACTCAGAAAAACAACTATTTTTCTAACAATCCTGTAATATATAAATGCATGAGTTCACTGATGCATTCTGACAATATTTCAATTATATAAACTCAAAGTAAATTACGTGTTTGAACATTTCATGTTGCTTTTATCCCTCCCTAGTAAACGTCTCTCTGAAAATTAAAGTTTCCTTTACAGGTCTTTATTGTGATTGTCAATTTATTTTATTTTCATAATGGCTCTAGCCTCAAAAACGTACTTTAACATAAATCAAAATGTCGGTGGCCTGTTTAAAAAAATATCAGTCTTTTGGTTTGTGAAGTTTTTACTTCGTGTATTCTTGCATATACATGAACACACACACAGGCTGTTAAAGACACAAACTGTCATAGAAACACACAATTTTAAGTATAATAGCAAAACGTAGCTTAACGTAATACCATCCACAGAGTGTCCAAAATATTTACTGCAAGAGAAATGCAAAATGTTTTTATTTCACCAATTTGAGAAAGACCTTTTGTTAAAATGACAAAAAGAGCAAAAAACTATAATGATGTTTTTAAATTTTAGCATACTTTATTTTATATTGAAATATAGTTATTTACAGTGTTTTGCTTGTTTCTGAACCACTCAGTTTTGCTCAGATCTGAACCACTTTGCTTTGTAACAAAAACTAATACAACATTGTAAATCACTATACTGTAATAAAAAAATAAGTATTTTTAAATTTAATTCTTCCAATCAAAGAGCATGGGATACCTTTCCATTTCTTTAAATCATCTTCAATTTCCTTTGTCAATATTTACTAGTTTTGGTAGGTGTATATATTTTTTACCTTTTTGACCAGGTTTATTTTAAATTATTTAGGGTTATTTGGATGTGCTTTTAAAAGAGGTTTTTTTTTTGTTTTTGTTTTTTTTGTTTACTTTCCCTTTCTGGTATTTCATGGTTGGTGTAAAGAAATGCAAGAGAAGAAATACAGATGTATGTGAATCTTAAATCCTGCTACCTTACTGAATTCATTTATCAGTTCTGGTAGTTTTGGGGGGTTTTGTTTTTCTGGAGTCCTTCTGGCTTTCTTTATATAGTGCCATGTCATTTGTGTATAATGACAATTTTACCTCTTCGCTTCTGATCTGGATACCTTTTATTTATTTTTTCTTTGATTGCTGTGGCTAGGACTTCCAGTACTATACTGAATAGAAGTGGTAAGTGTGAGCATCCTTATCTTTTCCAGGCTATAGTGGAAGTCTTTCCACTTTTTACCATTGAGTATGAGAGTTCCCTGAACTGCAAGAAGATCCAACCAGTTCATCCTAAAGGAGATCAGTCCTGGGTGTTCATTGGAAGGACTGATGTTGAAACTGAAACTCCAATACTTTGGCTACCTCATGCGAAGAGCTGACCCATTGGAAAAGACCCTGATGCTGGGAAGGATTGGGGGCAGGAGGAGAAGCGGATGACAGAGGATGAGATGGCTGGATGGCATCACCCACTCCATGGACATTGGTTTGGGTAGACTCCAGAAGTTGGTGATGGACAGGGAGGCCTGGCGTGCTGCGATTCATGGGGTCGCAAAGAGTCGGACACGACTGAGTGACTGAACTGAACTGAACTGAATCATGTTCACTGTGGGTTTGACATAAATAGCTTTTATTATGCTTAGATATGTTCCCTCTACACTCACTTTGATGGAAACTTTATCAGGAATACTTTTTCTGCATCTACTGAGAGCATTATGTGGCTTTTGTTTTTCTTTTGTTGATGTCATTTATCCCACTAATTGTTTGTTGATTCAGCCTTGTGACCATGTGATGAATCTAATTTGTTCACTGCATATGATCCTTTTTATGTGTTGTTGGGTTTGGTTTGTTAATATTTTGCTGAAGAATTTGTGTGTATTATTCATTAAAGATATTTGAATGTAATTTTTATTTTTTATAGTGTCTTTGTGTAATTTTGGTGTAAGGGGAATTGTGGCTTCATAGAATAATTTTGGGAGTGTTCCCTTCTCTTCAAGCTTTTGGAAGAATTTGGAGAGGATTGGCATAGTTTCTTTTTGTTTTGCAAAACCCCCCAGTGAAGCCATCTGGTCCTTGATTTTAGTTTCCAGGAAATTTCTGTTGTTTTTTAATTACACATTATATTTTACTTCTAGTGATTGTCTTGTTCTAAGTATTATTATTATTATTGTTTTTTGGATTCAGTTTTGGTGGGCTGTATGCTTCTAGAAACTTATCCATTTCTTATAGGTTGATCAATTTGTTGACAATATTCTCTTATGGATTTTTGTATTTCTATTTTATTAGTTATTATTTCTGGGGTATTATTTCTCCTCTTTCATTCCTTATTTTGTTTATGTGGGTTGTCTCTCTGTTCTTATTGGTTAGTCTGGCCAGATGTCTGTCAATTCAGTTTATCCTGTCAAAAAAACAGCTCTTGGTTTTTGTTGATTTGTTCTATTTTTTTTAATCTCTATTTTTATTTATTTCATCTCAGATCTTTATTTTTTCTTCTGACTTTGTGTGTGTGTGTGTGTGTGTGTGTATGTGTGTGTGTGTGTGTATGTGTGTATGTGCGCACTCAGGCATGTTTGATTCTTTGCGACCTCATAGACTGCAGCCCACCAGGCTTCTCTGTCCATGGAATTTTCTGGGCTAGAATGTTGGAGTGGGTTGCCATTTCCTACTCTAGGAGTCTTCCTGACCCAGAGATCAAAGCTGAGTCTCTTGCATCTCCTACCATTGGCAATCAGATTCTTTACCACTACACCATCTGGGAAGCCCTTTACTGACTTTACACTTTGTTTTCATTTTTATTTTTTTCCTCATTGTTTAAATGGTAGGTAAAATTGTTTATCTGAGATTTCTCTCTTGCTTTTTGAAAAAGACCTGTCTGACTATGAACTTCCCTCTTAGGACTGCTTTTGTAGTCCTAAGGATGCATCCCGTAGATTTTGTATAGTTAACATTTTCATTGTCATTTGCCTAAAAGTATTGTTTTAATTTCTTCTGTGATTTCATTCTTTCCCCATCGTTTTTTTTTTAGTAGTATATTGTTTAGTTTCCATGCAACTGTTTTTATTTTTATTGTTTCTATTTCTGTGGTTGATTTCTACTTTAATGCTGTTGTGGTCAGAAAAGATACTTGAGAGAATTTCTATCCTCTTAAATTTGTTGTTGCATGTTTTGTGTCCTAAAATGTGGTCTGTTCTAGAGAATGTTCCACGTGTACTTGAAAACAGTGTGTGTTTTCCTGGGTGTGCTGGCCTTTATATTCTTGACAGGGAGTGGGTCTGATCAGCGTTCTGGTGATCAGAACTTGCACTGCACAGTGAGTGTTGAGCAAAGCCTCTTTGTTACTCTGTGTTTATTACAGTCCGGTTTGGGGCAGGGTCTGCCCCTTATTTGTTGGAGTAGCAGTCTTGGCTTTAGTTCTAAGCTGCAGTGTGAGGCAGGTAGGATTGACTTGCTCCCAGTGGAAGAGGACCCTTTGAGTGTTCCTTTGCAGAAGTTGTCCACATGGAAAGTGTGCTCTGTAACATTGCTAACTATCTGTCACCTGTTGTGTTGTATATACAGTATACCATTGTTGGCACTGTTTTTGACCTCACCTAAGCTGAGGGAATGCTAGCAATAGGCCTGGATGTACCTCAGGCACTTGCTCACAAAGCCAACAGAAGAGATCTGCTGAATTCCAGCATCCAGACCCACTGCAGACATGGACCAGGACCTGCTGTGGGAGTTACAGGAATCAGTCCAGACTCCAGCCCCACCTCCATGTATTTGTGCACAGAAAGCCCACTGCTGCTAAAACTGGACCCACTCCCAGTCACTGAAGCACCAGTAATCCACTCAGATATCCCACAGGCACTGTGCTCACAAAATGCAAATTGTGTAAATCTGCTGAACTTGCATACCCTTTGGGAATTGGCTCAGATTCCAACCTTGCCTCTATGATAGCAACCTACTGGTACCTGAATACTTCCAGAATTTGTAGGGGTGAAGACTCACCTGCTGTGAGGTTGCTATAATGAGATCCACCCATCCCTTCACATTCTTTAACAATGAGGCTTCTATGGAGGATGCAGTCTCTTTCCTGTGCACACCCTTGAATGCATCCCAGACTACAATCTAGTCCCTTTGGGCTGTCTCTATGCAGCCAATCCCATTCCTCTCCCCATATCTGTCTGTTGAAACCTGAGTTCAGCACCCAACCCCTTCACACACCAGCAAAGACCATCTTAGGTTGGGGAGTACAGAAAGGGGAACAGTATTATTTGTGGTAGTCTCTATATTCTTCCTGCTGAAAGCTGACTTCTGTACTCTCCTCTGAGCCTCTGAAACTCCTTATCTGTCTGAGCAGATTTCCCAGCTGGTGAACGGAGTTCCCAAGGTGGGGGGACCTTTCATCTGTCACAACTCCCACCCAGGTGCACAAGTCCAGTCCTGATTCATTTATTTTCTTTCATCCTACCCAGTTTGTGGTGATCTTTCTTGCATCTTTTGTTGTATGAGATCTACCAGCATTCAGTCTGCATTCTGTGAGAACTGTTCCACAGGTAGATGAACTTTTGAGGTATTTGTGAGAGGAAGTAAGCTCCATGTCCTTCTTTCTGTCAGCTTCATCCCATCTCTAAAAATATTTTATTATCCATGTACTTAAAATCTTTCCACTTCAGATTCTTAGATCTGTAACAATCTCATCCCTTTAACTTTCTTTTTTAAATAAATAATTTTTTCATTAATCATGGATTCAATGCCTTTCTAAAGTCTAGCTCATTTAGAGACTAGAATATGGGTAAGTATACAAATGGCCCATGTTCTTGAGAAAGTATTCCTAGTATAGTAGACACAGTGTAGACAGAGTTGGTTTAGAAATTAACTTTTGATATGGTGATTAAAAACATTCTCATTACAATTTGATAGTACTTTATAAATGCAAGTGAGTTAGCATTTAAGCATCAAGTTAATAATTCAATTTATTTTCTTTCTGATTAAGAGAAATTGAGAATATTCAGTCATAGTGTATTTAACAAAAGCATGGCACCCAATTGAAAAATATGTGTCCAAACAAACAGTTGATTCCAGAAAGGGAGAGTACAAAGCCGATAGCATTGTTCTCTCCTCTGATCAGCAACTTGTGGGATCAAAAGCTTTCTTATTCTTACATCATTTCTCAAGTATACATGTATGCCAATCAAATGACATTTTTTGACTAACTGAGGGAATGTTTATTCACTATAGGAGCCATCTAGGCACTAGACTTTTTCCTCATCTCCATCATTTTATGGAAATTTTAACTGTTCACAGATATATATTCTTTGGATTCATAAGGGGGAAATGTAGAATGTTAAAAGTGATACTGATTACCTCAGGAACTTAAAAGAGAAAGATAAAACTTCATATAGAGGCAGAAATCTAAACAAATATTTAAAAGCTACATATGCAACTAACCCCTGCGATGGGTGCATATTTTCAATATGAATGCCACCCTTTATCCTTCAAATTCAAATAGGGGTGACATTCAGAACATTTATTGCATTATTAAGGCAGTAATTGGAAGTTGTAATTCTGTATCCTACTCTAAAATTTTACCTCATCTCCATAGCACATCTCTGGTTATCTATAAGAATGCCCTTCTCTTCATTATCTTCTTCACAGCTTTACTGTGTCACTTTACATAGATTATAACAAATTGAGGGGTTTTTTAACCACTTGTTTCTAAGTTTTAAATGAATCACTGCTTCAGATGTACTGTCACTATTTTTTTATTATTGTCTTTGGATCCACAGACCATAATTTAGATCATGAATACCAAATCTCTGTATGTTAATTACTATTTAAAATTCTTTTTGACAATGAGAAGTATAATGTATCTTTAAGAGAACTTCCCTTACTTAATGCACTCTCTTATTAAAGATGTGCATTTATGATGATTTCATTTTGAGAATTAAAACTAATTAATTTTGAATAAAAGATAATTTTAATAGCCCTTCAAAAATGAATTCCTTCAAATATAAGAAATAATTTCAAATTTCAATCTTTTTCATTAGCGGTTTTCTCTGCCTCAGACCATGTTATCCCAGAGCTTAGAAATCGTTGGTTGGCTTTTTCTCATTATCTAGAACTCATTTCTAATGTCATCTCAGAGAATTTTTCCTTAACCTATTTACAGGAGACATATATACTGTTTTATTTTCTTTTTATGTGATTTGAAAATACCTTTAATCCTAATGTATTTCTGTGTTGTTGTGCTTAGTATTTTCCTCCCACTGGAAGAAAGCAAAGCTCTTTGAAAGCAATGCCTGTGTGGCTTACTATATTCCTAGAATAATACCCAGAACTCTAGGTGCTTAAGATATTTACCGATATTAGTAGTGAAGCATTATACTTGTATATAATTTTTTAGCATTTTCACTGGATTTCATGTCTATGTGCAAAAATAAGCAGGATAGTTCTTGCCCTAAGAAGTCACCAATACAAAGGAGAGACATATATAAACTAATATTAGTGGCATGATACAGGACAATCAGAGATGATATTTAAGTTGTTACGTTACAGAGCAGTGAATTGTTTTGGTTTCAGGGGCAAAGAGGCTACACAAGTCAACTTGAACTGAGGCTTACAGGAGAAAAGCAAGTGAAGATTGTTCAGGGGGCACTAAAAGAATTATGACAAGGAGAGGTGACAGCAAGACTGGAATGAAAGCATCATCATATTAATATTTTGCATGGATATTGGCAAATGTTTTAACTTTTGGCTATATGGGTGGCTTCAGCATTAAAAGGCATTTCAGTGACAGTGCCAGTCATATAATGATTTAGTGATTATATGAAATCCCTTCCATATGTCACCTCATTCAACACAACCTAGAATTACTGATTTTATATATATTATAGAGATGAGTAAAAGGACTGAGATCTAATTTTATATTCAAAACTTCATTATGACACAAAACTTTGGCCTTAAACATTCCTCTGCACTTGTTCTTAAGTTGACAAATTCAAAGAAAGAGGTGTCTCTACAGGGCTTCAGTGGTGTATTGCTTCTTGGGACTAATTAAATTTTAGAAATTTTATGTGATGTATTGTCAAGAGAGAGTTGAACTTACTTCTGACTAAATAAAAAAAATGTGATATTGCAATTTAAAATCATATTCTATTTTGCATACTAGAACTTATAATAACTCTTATCAAATGAGCTACACAGCCATATTCTAATTTAAATATTTCCATAATTTTTGAAGTTTAACATCTCTGGTCTTAGAATTTTACACATTTTACCCAGGTTTTTTAGATGTAATTGACAAACACCATTGGGTAAATTTAAGGTCTCAAATGTATAGATTTGATACATTTATATTTTGAAAAATGATCGTCATCATAGCATTGACTAATACCTCCACCCTGTCATGTAATTGTTGTTTCTTGTTCGCTCAGTCATATCCAACTCTTTGTGACCCTATGAACTACGCATGCCAGGCTTCCCTGTCTTTCATCATCTCCTGGAGCCTACTCAAACTCATGTCCATTGAGTTGCCATCCAACCATCCCATCCTCTGTTGTCCCCTTCCCCTCCTGCCTTCAATCTTTCCCAGCATCAGGGTCTTTTCTAATGAGTTGGCTCTTCACATCAGATGGCCAAAATATTGGAGCTTCAGCTACAGCATCAGTCCCTCCAATTAATATTCATGGTTGATTTCCTTTAGGATTGACTGGTTTGATCTCCTTGCAATCTAAAGGACTTTCAAGAGTCTTCTTCAATACCACAATTCAAAAGCATCGATTCTTGAGCACTCAGTCTTCTTTATGGTCCAACTTTCACATCCATACATGACTACTGGGAAAAAAAACAGATAGCTTTGACTACACAGACCTCTTTTGTCATGTAATTAAAACTTTAATTTTATAGTGTGAATATTTAAGGTTTACTCCCTCAATAACAATACAGTATTATTGTCTATAGTTATCATGCTGTAGATTAATGCTTATTCACCTTATAACTGGAAGTTTGTACTCTTTGACCAATATCTCCTCCATTTCTCCCATCCCCCAGCCATTGGTAACCATCCCTCTACTCCTTACTTCTATGAATTTTTTTTTTAGATTTCATATATAATATACTATAAATATTAGACTTTTTCTGTCTGACCTTTTTCATTCAGTATGATGCCTTTAAGGTCCACCAATGATGTTGCAAATGGCAGGATTTCTTTCTTTCTCATGGTTGAATAATATTCCATTGTATATGTATTTCATACTTTCATTATCCATTTATCCATCAATAGACACTTCAGTTGTTTCCTTATTTTGACTATTATGAATAATGCTGCTATGAACATGAGGTGTAGATATTTGAGATCCTGATTTCACTTCCTTTGGCTATATACCCAGAAGAGAGATTGTTGGATCATATGATAGTTTTATTTTTAAGTATTTTTAGGATTTTCCATACTGTCTTCCATAGTGGTATTCCAATTTACATTCCCATCAATTGTACACAAGCATTCCCTTTTCTCCACATCCTTGTTCTCTTTTGTCATTTTGCTAACAGTAATTCTATTAACCAAAGGGGTAAGGTGACATCTTATCATGTTCTTTTTTTTTTTTTTTTCTGTGATTAGTGTTGGTGTACATCTTTTCATATATTGTTGGCCACTTGTATATATTCTTTGAAGAAATGTGTATTCAAATTATATGCTCACTTTTAATCAGGCTATTTGTTTGTTTGCTATTAAGCTACCATATGACCTGCAATCCCACTTATTTATCCAAAAGAATTGAAATCAGGATCTCAAAGAAATGAGTGCACTCCCATGTTCACTGTAGCACCACTTGCAATAATCAAGATGTAGAATTAACCTAAATGTCCACTGATAGTTGAGTGGATAAAGAAAATATTGTAGATATTTACAATGTATTATCATCTAGCTTTATAAGGAAATTATGCCATATGTGACAATATGGATGAACATTGAGGACATTATGGCAAATAAATTAAGCCAGTTATAGAAGGGTGAATACTGCATAATTCTACCAGTATGAAATATCTAAAATAGTCAAGCTTATAGAAGCAGAAAATAGAAGTCTAGAAGTTGCTTGAGGCTGGGGGAAAGAACATATGGGAAGTTGTTATACAACAGGTATAAATGTTCAGTTATACAAGATGAATAACTTCTAGAGGTCTTGGGTGCAACACTACACCTATTGTTAAAAAAACTGTATTATATACTTAAAAATGTGTGAAGAGTGCAGATATCATATTAGCATTATTACCACAATTTAAAAAAAACATAGTAAAACAGAAATGCAATTTCAGAAGTCTTTATCAAATAATCATCTCACTGACCTTATTAGGGTCAGTCAATACTATGATGTCAGATGTAAGACTGGGACCCAGAGAAGACATGGCAAGTGTAAAGGGCTAGATCCAGAATCACAGAATATTTAGTCATAGGAATTACACAACATCTCAGTTACTAACATATGGCCAAATAAATGAAACATTAGAAGTGCTATCAACAATACAAGAATGGCTTGGGAGAATGATGCAAACCAGTTTGAGAACATTTTTCTTCCACTTGTCTAAGTTAGGAATGGGAGGAAAACTATACACTGACTTATATTTGCCTGATTTGTTGAATATAGGGAACTGCAAGTATACAGATAAAAAACATATCTATGAATGAGATAAGCACAGTACTGCTTACCTCTAAAGCAGGTAAGAGAAGCTCACTCTATTGTTGGATCTCAGCAAATTCATTTTGATATGTAAACATATTGGTTAGTTTTCTCATTTTAACAGAATCTCAACCTTCCCTAATAATGTATATTCAAATTTTGGAAAATGATTATATTTTTTATTAGCAAACAGACACAATACACTGTAGTCACTATTGTAGTAAGAGTTTTGTACATTATATTCTAAGCATTATTTAAACTTTATTTACAAATTTTCTTAGCAGATGATTAGAGATGTCGCTAATGTTCTAGAATTTGTAAAAGCAATAAACGACTGATACAATTTTAGTGTGATCAACTTCTTAAATCTGTCTTCATTGGAAAAATAATAGCTTTGTATTTTGAGACCTAACTGATTTAGTTTCCTTTATTAGAATATATATTAGTGTGCTTTAGTTTTGCCTCTTTGTGTACAATTTCATTTCTATATCAAGGTTTATTTTTACTTAGTACAGCTAATCCTTGAACATTATAGCGGTTAGGATAAAAATTATTACTCTGTAGTAAAAAAAAAAAATTCCACCTATAACTTACAATCTTTCATATCTTTGGTTCCCCATTCACAGATTCAACCAATCTCATATTGATTAGTGCTATAGTAAGTATTAGGTCTTCCTTGTGACTGAGAAGGTTAAAAGTCTGTCTGCAGTGCAGGAGACCAGGTTTCATCCCTGGGTTGGGAAGATCCCCTGGAGAAGGGAGTGGCTACCCAGTCTAGTGTTCTTGCCTGAAGGAGACTGAGAAGCCTGGCAGGATACAGTCCATGGGGTCACAAAGAGTCAGACATGACTGAGTGACTAACACTATAGCAATAGTAAGTATTTATTGAAAAAAAAAAAATCTACATTCAAGTGGACCTGTACAACATCAACACATGTTGTTCAATCATCAACTGTAATTAGGAAAAAAAAAAAATTGAAGAAAGTTCTACTGGGTGTTGTTTTCTAATGGTTGGAGAAGGAATAAACAGTTGAATACTTTGCTCATTTAGATCTATACATGATACCAAGACTAGTATTTAGCCTACCAACATTTTTATTTATTTATAGAAATCTATGCTATTCTGAAAATGAACAGAATCTAGCTCATTATAAGAACATACAAATAAAACATTAAAGGGAATTTGAAGGTAAAACATCCTTATACTCTATTCTCTGTCCCAAGCCAATGTATATACTCTTAAATTTTTTTCTGCCATTTTGATTTTGGTTTTTCTATATATCTTACATTATTTTTGTTACTCACTTCTATTGTTTTCTTCTTTGTCTAATTTTTAGTGCATATTTTTGATTCTCTGTCATTTCCTTTGTAGTCTATATTTTTAGCTATTTCCTTGGGGGTTACTATGGGGTTACAAATAATATCTTAAACTAGTAACAAAACTTGTATTTTATGTCTTTATCTCATAAAACCCTTTTCAGAGCCCAGATACTTTTGAGAGCCAATTTTACCTCCCTCATAATGCTTCCTCAAATTATCTACATCTCTTTACCAGAGAGGACAGAGGATGAATGGATGAAGGAAGGGATGAGCATCAGAAGGAAGTAGAAAAGGAAAACTGATCAGATAAGAAGAAGTAAATAAACCTATCTTTATCTTCTGTTCTGGTAAAATCTTCCCCATACTCTTGTTATGTTCAGCAATTATTAAGTAGATCATAGGAATATGGACTTAAATGACATCTGGATCTATGCACCTATCATCAATGTTGAGAAAAGTGCTGACATTATAAAGGTACTAAAGCAGAAATTGGAAATGGGAAATGAAATCTCTAAAAATTGTATAAAGGCCATGATCTGATGAAAGCTCAAAGGTAGAAAAATACAAACTGGATAGTTATAGTATGAATCAGTCCAATGAAATAAAGAAATGCAAATCTATCCAAGACATTAGGATGTCTACATATCTTTTTGGTTCTTCTGTCTTAAGATATCCTAATGCATGGTTAAATAGAATGGGAAGGGAGACAACAATAAAGAACAAACAAAAAAAAAAGTTATGATTTCTGCAGTAAGAATTTTCTTCTGGCCATGAAATATTAAATTGTTTTGCTAAATAATGTTTATTTAGTCTTTATGTATTTAGGTTTAACATCTTTGACTACATTTTCTGCCTCCTAACCTCATGTCCAGGGGCAAAGAAGAAGCTCCAATAAGACAGTAGAAGAGGTGAAGTAGCATTTAGAATCAAATCACATACCCACCAGTGATTCTTGGAGGACTCAAACAAAATCTTGTGTGCACCAGGACCCAGAGACCAAAAATGACTTAGCCAGACCTACATTTGAGTGTTTGAGTGTCTCCTACAGAAGTACAGGTCAGCAGTGGCCTGCCTGCAGCAGACCTGGGACATGCAGTGTGTGGCATAAGCCCTCTTGGAGGAGGTCACCATTAGCCCCACCGTAGAACCACCAAGCAGACAACCCACAGATTGCAAAACAATTATATCAAAGAAGTTCTTGCATTGTTAAGAAAGTTCTAAGACCCACAACAGATTTTCCAACCTGGGGATCTGGCAAAGGGACTGAGAAGGCCCAGGGAATTTGACTTTGGAGGCTAGTGGGATTTAATTACAGAACTTCCACCAGACTTGGGAAAAAGACACTTGGAAGGCACAAACAAAACCTTGTGCACACTAGCAGCCAGGAGAAAGGGGCAGTGTCACACAAGAGACTGAGCCAGACTTGCCTGTGAGTGTCCGGGAGTCTCTGGTGGAGGTGTGGCTCGACAGTGGCCTGCTGCGGGGTCAGGGGCACCAAATACATCAGTGAGTGCATAAGTTCCACCTCACCTCTACCACAGTTTGTCCTCAGGCCAAACAATGGGGAGGGAACAACAGGTTGTTGTAAAGGGAACAGAGGCACCCATCAACAGAAAATTGGATTAAAGATTTACTGAGCATGGCTCCACCCATCAGAACAAGACCCAGATTCCCCCGGAGTCAGTCTCTCCCATAAAGAAGTTTCCACAAGCCTCTTATCCTTATCCATCAGAGGGCAGACATAATGAAAACCACAATCACAGAAAACTAACCAAACTGATCACATGGATCACAGCCTTGTCTAACTCAGTGAAACTATGAGCCATGCTGGGACCATGCTAGGACCTCTCAAGACTGATGGGACATGTTGGAGAGTTCTGGCAAAACGTGGTCCACTGGAGAAGGGAATGGCAAACCACTTCAGTATTCTTGCTTTGAGAACCCCATGAACAGTGTGAAAAGAAAAACAGATATAACACTGAAACATGAATTCCTCAGGCTGGTAGGTGACCAATATACTGCTGGAGAAGAATGGAAAATAACTCCAGAAAGAGTGAAGAGATGGAGCCAAAAGAAAAACAACACCCAGGTGTGGCTGTGACTGGTGATGGAAGAAAAGTCAGATGTTGTAAGAACAACACAGCATAGGAACCTGGAATGTTAGGCCCATGCAAGGTAAATTGGAAGTGGTCAAACAGAAGGTGAAAAGAGGGAACATTTACATTGTATGAATCAGTGAACTAAAATGGACTGGAATGGGTGAATTTAATTCAGATGACCATTATATCTACTACTGAGGGCAAGAATCCCTTAGAAGAAATGGAGTAGCCCTCATAGTCAACAAAAGAATCTGAAATGAAGTACTTGAGTACACTCTTAAAAATGACAGAATAATCTCTGTTCATTTCCAAGGGAAAATATTAAATATCACTGTAATCCAAGTCTATTCCCCAAACACTAATGCTGAAGAAGCTGTAGTTGAACTGTTCTATGATGACCTATAAGACTTCTAGAAGTACACTAGAAAAGGATGTCAATTTCATCATAGAGGACTGAAATGCAAAAGTAAGTCAGGAGATACCTGGAGTAACAGGCAAGTTTGGTCTTGGAGTACAAAATGAAGCAAGGAAAAGGTTAACAGGGTTTGCCAAGAGAACACACTGGTCATAGCAACCCTGTTCTAACGACATAAAAGACACCTCTACACATGGACATCTCCAGATGGTCAAGGCTGAAATCAGATTTATTATATTATTTGCAGCCAAAGATGGAGAAGCTCTACACAGTCAGCAAAAACAAGACTGGGAGCTGACTGTGGCTCAGATCATGAACTCCTTATTGCCAAATTCAGATTAAATTGAAGAAAGTGGGGGAAATCACTAGACCATTACCTAAATCAAATCTCTTACAATTATATAGTGGAAGTGACAGAGTCAAGAGATTAGATCTGATAGACAGAGTGCCTGAAGGACTATGGGCAGTGGGTATGATATTGTACAGGAGATTGTGATCAAGACCATATCCAAGAAAAAGAAATTTAAAAAGAAAACTGGTTGTATGAGGAGGCCTTACAAATAGCTGAGAAAAGAAGAGAAGCTAAAGGCAAAGGAGAAAAGGAAAGATGTGTCCATCTGAATGCACAGTTCCAAAGAATATCAAAGAAAGAGAAGAAAGCCTTCCTAAGTGATCAATCCAAATAAATATAAGAAAATAATAGCATGATTCGTGGATTTATCTCTGGGCTTTCTATTCTGTTCCATTGATCTATATTTCTGTCTTTGTGCCAGTACCATACTGTCTTGATGACTGTGGCTTTGTAGTAGAGTCTGAAGTCAGGCAGGTTGGTTCCTCCAGTTCCATTATTCTTTCTCAAGATTACTTAGGCTATTCGAGGTTTTTTGTATTTCCATACAAATTGTGAAATTATTTGTTCTAGTTCTGTGAAAAATACCGTTGGTAGCTTGATAGGGATTGCATTGAATCTATAGATTGCTTTGGGTAGTATAGCCATTTTGACAATATTGATTCTTCCAATCCATGAACACGGTATGTTTCTCCATCTGTTTGTGTCCTCTTTGATTTCTTTCATCAGTGGACACCTTATCTTCAACAAAGGAGGCAAGGATATAAAATGGAAAAAAAAAAAAAAAAAAACAACCTCTTTAACAAGTGGTGCTGGGAAAACTGGTCAACCACCTGTAAAAGAATGAAACTAGAACACTTTCTAACACCATACACAAAAATAATCTCAAAATGGATTAAAGATCTAAATGTAAGACCAGAAACTATAAAAAGTCCTAGAGGAGAAAATAGGCAAAACACTCTCCAACATAAATCACAGCAGGATCCTATATGACCCACATCCCCCAGAATATTAGAAACAAAAGCAAAAATAAACAAATGGGACCTAATGAAACTTAAAAGCTTTTGCACAACAAAGCAAACTATAAGCAAGGTGAAAAGACAGCCCTCAGATTGGGAGAAAATAATAACAAACGAAGCAACAGACAAAGGATTAATCTCAAAAATATACAAGCAACTCCTGAAGCTCAATTCCAGACAAATAAATGACCCAATCAAAAAATGGGCCAAAGAACTAAACAGACATTTCTCCAAAGAAGACATACAGATGGCTAACAAACACATGAAAAGATGCTCAACATCACTCATTATTAGAGAAATGCAAATCAAAACCACAATGAGGTACCATTACACGCCAGTCAGGATGGCTGCTATCCAAAAGTCTACAAGCAATAAATGCTGGAGAAGGTGTGGAGAAAAGGGAACCCTCTTACACTGTTGGTGGGAATGCAAACTAGTACAGCCGCTATGGAAAACAGTGTGGAGATTTCTTAAAAAACTGGCAATAGAACTGCCATATGACCCAGCAATCCCACTTCTGGGCATACACACTGAGGAAACCAGATCTGAAAGAGACACGTGCACCCCAATGTTCATCGCAGCACTGTTTATAATAGCCAGGACATGGAAGCAACCTAGATGCCCATCAGCAGACAAATGGATAAAGAAGCTGTGGCACATATATACCATGGAATATTACTCAGCCGTTAAAAAGAATTCATTTGAATCAGTTCTAATGAGATGGATGAAACTGGAGCCCATTATACAGAGTGAAGTAAGCCAGAAAGATAAAGACCAATACAGTATACTAACACATATATATGGAATTTAGAAAGACGGTAATGATAACCCTATATGCAAAACAGAAAAAGAGACACAGATGTACAGAACAGACTTTTGGACTCTGTGCGAGAAGGGGAGGGTGGGATGCTTCAAGAGAACAGCATCAAAACCTATATATTATCTAGGGTGAAACAGATCACCAGCCCAGGTTGGATGCATGAGACAAGTGCTCGGGGCTGGTGCACTGGGAAGACCCAGAGGAATCGGGTAGAGAGGGAGGTGGGAGGGGGGATCGGGATGGGGAATACATGTAAATCCATGGCTGATTCATGTCAATGTATGACAAAAACCACTACAATATTGTAAAGTAATTAGCTTACAACTAATAAAAATAAATGAAAAAAAAAATAATAGCATGAGAAAGATTAGAGACCTTCTCAAGAAAATTAGAGATACATACATATTGTGACCATACAAAATGGTCACAATAAAGCACAGAAACGGTATGGACCTAATAGAAGCAGAAGATATTAAGAAGAGGTGGCAAGAATACACAGAAGAACTACACAAAAAAGGTCTTAATGACCCAGATACAATGATGGTATGATCACTCACCTAGAGCCAGACATCTTGGATGCAAAGTCAAGTGGGCTTTAGGAAGTATCACTATGAGCAAGGCTAGAGGAGGTGATGGAATTCCAGTTGAGGTATTTCAAATCCTAAAAGTTGATGCTGAGAGAGTAGTGTACTCAATGTTATGGCAACTATGGAAAACTCAACAGTGGCCACAGGACTGGAAAATGGCAGTTTTCATTCCAATCCCAAAGAAAGGCGATGCCAAAGAATGTTCAAACTACTGCACAATTGCACTCATCTCACATGCTAGTAAAGTAACACTCAAAATTCTCCAAGCCAGGTTTCAACAGTATGTGAACTGAGAATTTTCAGATGTTCAAGCTGGTTTTAGAAAAGGCAGAGGAACGAGAAATCAAATGTCCAACATCTTCTGGATCATCAAAAAAGCAAGAGAGTTCCAGAAAAATATCTACTTCTGCTTTATTTCCTTTGCCAAAGCCTTTGATTGTGTGGATAATAAAAAACCGTGAAAAATTCTTCAAGAGATTGTAACACCAGATCATCTTACCTGCTCCCTGTGAAATCGGTATGCAAATCAAGAAGCAACTGTTGAACCAGACATGGCACAGTGGGACTGGTTCCAAATTGGGAAAGGACTACGTCAAGGCTGTATATTGTCACCCTGCTTTTTTAACTTTGATGCAGAGTACATCATGTGAAAAGCCGTGCTGGATGAAGCACAAGCTGGAATCAAGATTGCCAGGAGAAGTATCTATAACCTCTGATATGCATATGACACCACCCTTATGACAGAAATCGAAGAGGAATTTAAGAGCCTCTTGAAGAAAGTAACAGATGAGTGAAAAAGCTGGCTTAAAGCTCAACATTCCAAAACTAAGATCATGGCTCCCAGTTCCATCACTTCATGGCAAAAGGATGGGCAAAATGGAGAAAGTGGCAGACTTTCTTTTCTTGGGCTCCAAAGTCACTGCAGATGGTGACTGCAGCCATGAAATTAAAAGACACACTTGCTCCTTGGAAGAAAAGTTATGACAAATCTAGACAGCATATGAACAAAGAATGACATTACTTTGCCAACAAATGTCCATCTAGTCAAACCTCTGGTGTTTCAGTAGTCATGTAAAGATATAAGAGTTGAATCATAAAGAAGGCTGAGCACTGAAAAATTGATGCTTATATTGTGGTGCTGGAGAAGACTCTTGAGAGTCCCTTGGACTGCAAGGAGATTCAGCCAGTCAGTACTAAAGAAAATGAGTCCTGAATAGTCAGCAGAAGGAATGATGCTGAAGTTGAAGTTCCAAAACTTTGGCCACCTGATGCAAAAAGCTGATTCATTAAAAAAGACACTGGTGCAGGGAAAGATCTGAAGGCAGGAGGAGAAGGGGACGACAGAAGATGACATGGTTGGATGGCATCACTGACTCGATAGAGAGGAGTTTGGGCAAGCTCACGGAGTTGGTGATGGACAGGGCAGCCTGGTGTGTTTCAGGCCCTGGGGCCCAAACAGACACGACTGAGCAACTGCATTGGCTGCATTGAAGGAGAAAGACTGTTTCTTTGGTACCATATTCTATGTATAGTTTAGTTGTTGTAGTTCCTTTTCACTCACTAAGCTATGTCTGACTCTTTGCAACCCCATGGACTGCAGTATGCCAGGCTTCCCTGTTCTTCACTATCTCCCTGAATTTGTTCAATTTGCTTAAATTTGGGTTTTGTAAGACACTGATACTATGTAACCATCTCATCCTCTGCACTCCCTTTTCTTTGGCTTTCAGTCTTTCACAGCAACAAGAGAAGACTCTACACATGGACATCACCAGATGTTCAATACCGAAATCAGATTGATTATATTCTTCGCAGCCAAAGAAGGAGAAGCTCTTTAAAGTCAGCAAAAACAAAACTGGGAGATGACTGTATTTCAGATCGTGAACTTCTTATGGCCAAATTCAGACTTAAATTGAAAAAGTAGGGAAAACCACTAGACCATTCAGGTATGACCTAAATCAAATCCCTTATGTGTATACAGTGGAAGTAAGAAATAGACTCAAGGTATTAGATCTGATAGACAGAGGGCCTGAAAAATTATGGACAGAGGTCACAGATCAAGGGCATGCCCAAGAAAGAGAAATGCAAAGAACAAAATGGTTGTCTGAGGAGGCCTTATAAATAGCTGAGAAAAGAAGAGAAATGAAGAGCAAAGGAGGAAAGGAAAGATGTATCCATCTGAATGCAGAGTTCTAAAGAATAGTAAGGAGAGATAAGAAAGCCTTACTCAGTGATCAGTGCAAGGAAGTAGAAGAAAGCAATAGAATGGGAAAGACTAGAGATCCAAGGTCCATCTAGTCAAAGCTATGTTTTTTCCAGTAGTCATGTATGGATGTGAGAGTTGGACTATAAAGAAAGCTGAGCACGGAAGAATTGATGCTTTTAAACTTTGGTGTTGGAGAAGACTCTTGAGAGTCCCTTGGACTGCAAGCAGATCCATCCAGCCCATCCCAAAGCAAACCAGTCCTGACTTTTCATTGGAAGGACTGATGCTGAAGCTAAACTCCAATACTTTGGCCACCAGATGAGTAGAACTGACTCATTTGAAGAGACCCTGACACTGGGAAAGATTGAAGGCAGGAGAAGGGTAGAACAGAGGATTAGATGGTTGGATGGCATCACCAACTCAATGGACATGAGTTTGAACAAACTCTGGGAGTTGGTGATGGACAGGGAGGCCTGGCGTGCTGCAGTCCATGTAGTCGCAAGAGTCAGACAAGACTGAGTGACTTATTTGTACTTTCCCCAGCATCAAGGTCTTTTCCACTGAGTCAGCTTTTCCTGTCAGTTGGCCAAAGTATTGGAACTTTAGCTTCAGCATCCATCCTTTCAAGGAATATTAAGATTGATTTTCTTTAGGCTTGACTGATTTTGTCTCCTGGAATTCAATGGACTCTCAAGAGTCTTCTCCAGCATCATAGCTCAAAAGCATGAATTCTTTGACTCTCAGTCTTCTTTATGGTTCAACTCTCACATCTGTATATAACTACTGGAAAAATCATAGCTTTGACTATATGGACCTTTGTCAGCAAAGTGATGTCTCTGCTTTTTAGTACTTGTTTTAATGCTGTCTATGTTTGTCATAATTTACATTCCAAGGAACAAGTGTCTTTTAATTTCATGACTGCAGTCCTAAGCCCAAGAAAATATAATCTGTCACTGCTTCCACTTTTCCCCCATCTATTTGCTATGAAGTGATTTGACCAGATACTATGATCTTCGTTTTTTAAATGTTGAGTTTTAAGGCAGCTTTTTCACTCTCCTGTTTCATCTTTGTCAAGAGGTTCTTTACTTACTCTTTGCTTTCTGCTTTTAGGGTAGTATCATTTGCTTCTCTGAGGCTGTTGGTATTTCTCCTGGCAATCTTGATTCCAGTTTGTGATTCATCCAACTTTGCGTTTTGCATGATGTATTCTGCATATTAGTTAAATAAGCCTGGTGACAATTTACAGCCTTTACAAACTCCTTTGCCAATTTTGAACCAGTCCACTTCTCCATTTCCAGTTCTGTTTCTTCTTGATCAACATATAGGTTCCTCAGGAGACAGATGAGGTGGTCTGGTACTCCCATCTCTTTAAGAATTTTCCAGTTTGCTGTGATCCACACAGTTAAAGGCTTCAGTGTAGTTAATGAAGCAAAAGTAGATGTCTTTTCCTTTGCTTTCTCATCCAGCAATGCTGGCAATTTAATCTCTGGTTCCTCTGACTTTTCTAAACCCAGGTTGAACATATGGAATTTCTTGTTTCAGATACTGCTGAAACCTAACTTAAAGGACTTTCAGCATAACCAGCTGGCAAGTGAAATGCACAGAATTGTACCACAATTTGAATATTCTTTGGCATTGCCCTTCTTTGGAATTGGAATGAAAACTGGCCTTTGATAGTCCTGTGGCCACTGTTCAGTTTTCCAAATTTGCTGACATATTGAATGTAGCATTTTAACAGCATCATCTTTCAGGATTTTAAATAGCTCAGCTTGAATTCCATTTGTATAGTTTAGACAATAAATCATTAATTTTTCAAATGTAGTTTCAAAATATTAATATATAATTATTAAATTGTAGTTTTAAATGCCATTACTTTTCAAAAATGATTTAATTATATTTTGATTGACATATAAACTTATTTGAATAGTGCCATATTTCATATTTCCACAAGATGTGTATCTATTGTTGCCAGGCAAGTGAACAGGAACAACTAACATATGATTTATTATGTGAAGCTCACACACAGACATTCATAAAAGGAGATGGAATTTGGAGTCAGAAGAGTTGATTTTGAATCATATATTTCAGACTGACATATCTGTGTTCTGGTAAGTAAACTGACCTTTGTAATACTCATTTTTTTTCATTTCTTTATTTGCACAAAGCAATGACACATCTTACAAGGTTATAGTGAGGATAAAATACAATGTATAAAATAGTACCTTGTAAATTATATATTTACATTGTTATTACTTAAGCAATTGCACATATTAAATTTTTAGCTGAAGTTTAGTTTCTTGCATCCAACAACCAACCCAGCCAATGACAAATCTTAAAATATAGCCCTTTAAAATCAGCTCTTCTTTAAGAAATATACATCTCCCCTGGTACCCACAAATAGGTCAGATGTTGGACAATTCATTAATTTCAAGCTGCATCTATGCCTTCAGAGAAATAAATAATCCAGAATTGTTTCTGAAACTACAAGATAAACTCTATTATATTAAATATTGATAGTTTCTCATGTTAAGTCATCATCACTTATTCCTGTTAAAATTGAACCTTACAATTCAAAGGTAAATTAATCAGGTGTCAAATCATGGCCACACTGGTATTTTTAAGCAAGTCTTTTTAGTGCCAGAAAGATTTAAAATTACCATAAAATGACATATGTCCTGATTCAATGTTCTTCTTACTTTGTAAGTCTGTACTAATTCAAGGTCATTTTAGGAAAGTTTTTAATTTATGGAATATTTGAAGAAGCCAACTTTATTTTTTTTCAGTATTAGTTGTTATTATTATAGGCCAAACAAGGGGGAGGTAGAGATCAGCGAAGACAAGGAGGTATACAGTGACTTTAAATACAATTTCTGTTACTATATCACCTTTATATAAATATAAGAAAATTCTACCATCCCTTCCTCTCTGAGTCTGTCTCCTCATTTTCTGAGTGCAGATAATACTAGATGACATATAAAATTTGAAAACAGTTGAGGGGAAGATCATAAAGCAGAACGGCAGAGTTAAGTTACCAGAGGGGCCTTTAGTGGACTTCCACTAACCTTCAGAATAAATCCCAGGTACTAAGGTCCAGGAAACTACATGACTCAAATTTCCTCCTCAGCTAATCCTTCCTGACTCACATACTCACATAAGTTTTCACAGCTGGTGCTCAAGAGGCACTTAATAGTGCACCTCATGTATGGCAAAAACCACCACAATATTGTAAAGTAATTAGCCTCCAATTAAAACTAAAAAAAAAAAAAAAAAATAGTGCCCCACAGCACTGGTCTTCAAATGAACTTCATTAGAAGGGTGCAAACTTCCAATTACAGATGAGCAAGTGCTAGGGATGTGAGGTACAGAATAGTGAGTATAACTTAATAGTGTGTACGAGACATTTGAAAGTTGCTTAGAAATCTTAAACGTTCTACACACACACACACACACATTTGTAGATAGTAACTGTGCAAGGTAAAGAATTTGTTAATTGACCTTATTGTGGTTAACAGTTTGCAATATTTGTGTATCAAATTATCACATTGTACACCAACTGTGTACAATATTACATGTCAAATATATCTCAATAAAGCTGGCAAAAAAAAAAAAAAAAGAGTTATCTTGGGGGAGGAGGCAGTTACCAAGGTGATAAAATCAAACTCATCAGGGCTGGAGCTTGGATATTTGCATTTGAAAACTGTTCACGTGATTCTTATGTTCTTAATATTCAATAATTTTTTTTTTCTTTTCTTTTTCTTCAGTAGAGGAAGGTAACTAATGTGAGCTAACTCTCCACATTAATCTCAGCCTGGTTTACTTCTGTGCTTCAGTGTCCCTTTTCTTGCCACTAATTGGCATTTGTTTTGAAACAGGTAAACTAATTCTAAAATCAGTTTCAGCTCATTTAGCAGTATAATTTGTTTTCTAATTTTTAAACAATTTTAAAATTGATGTACAGATGATAACATTACATTATACATTATTATTTTCAACTGCACAACACAGTGCAATTGAAAATTTTATAGATTCAAAATTTTAATTTAATTAAATTTTAATTCAAAATTTTACAGGTTCAAAATTTTATAAATTATAGTCCATTTAAAGTTATTGTAAAAGATTGGCTATATTCCTTATGCTGTTCAATGTATATTTTTTCCATAGGAAACTTGTTATTTTGAACTAACTTTAGATTTATAAGAAAGTTGTAAAGATAGTTTTAAAAAGTTTCCTTATATCCCTCAACTGGCTTCCCCTAATTTTTCTTTTTAACATTCTTTTGTTGTTGCTGTTGTTACTGTTTTTCAATTTTTACACTGTTGTGTTGGCTCCTGCCACAGACCAACATGAATCAGTCATAATTATACATAGACCCACTCCCTCTAGAGCTTCCCTCCGCTCCCCCGCCCCATCTCACCCCTCTGGGTCATCACAGAGCGCCTGCCTGGGCTCCCTGAGTTATATAGCAACATCTCACCAGCTATTCATTCCACACATGGTAGTGTATGTATGTTGATGCTACTTTTCCCATTCATCCTACTCTCTCCCTTCCTCACTGTGTCCCTTTCTGTTGCTCTACTTTCTCTATCCCTCCTACTGTCTCCCTCCCAGACTGTGTTCATTCTCTGCATCTGTGTCTCCATTCTTTCCCTGCAAATGAGTTTATCAATACCATTTTTTCTAGATTCTACATATATGCCTTGATATACGATATTTATTTTTCTCTTTCTGACTTACTTCACTGTGTATAACAGGTTCTAGGTTTGTCCACCTCATTAGAATTGACTAAAATTTATTATTATTATTATTATTTTATGGTGCAGTAGCATCCCATCTTATATATGCACCACATTTTCTTTATCCATTAATCTGTCGATGGACATCTAGGTTGCTTCCATGTCCTGGCTATTGTAAACAGTGCTGCAATGAAACTTGGAGTACATGTGTCTTTTAGAATTGTGGTTTTCTTAGGATATATGCTAAGTTGTGGGGTTGCTGGGTCATATGGTGGATTTATTCCTATTCTTGATTAAGCAATCTCCATACTGTTCTCCATAATGGCTATATCAATTTACTTTCCCACCAACAGTGTAGGAGGGTTCCCTTTTCTCTACATGTTCTCTGGCATTTATTGCTTATAGATTTTTTTTTTTTTTGATGATGGCCATTCTGATTGGTGTGAGGTGATATCTCATTGTAGTTTTGATTTGCATTTCTCTAACAATTAGTGATGTTGAGCATCTTTTCATGTGTTTATTGGCCATCTGCTTGTCTTCTTTAGGGAAATGTCTGTTTAGGTCTTCTGCCCATTATTTGTTTGGGCTTTTTGTTTTCCTGATATTAAGCTGCATGAGTTACTTATATATTCTGGATATTAATCCTCTATCAGTGGTTTCATTTGCTATTATTTTCTACCATTCTAGGAGTTGTCTTTTAATCTTGTTTATTGTTTCTTTTGCTGTACAAAACATTTTAAGTTTAATTAAATCCCATTTGTTTATTTTTGTTTTTATTTCCATTGCTCTAGGAGGTGGATCAAAGAGGATCTTACTGTGATTTATGTCAAGGAGTATACTGCTTATGTTTTCCTCTAAGAGATTTATAGTTTCTGTCCTTCCATTTAAGTATTTAATCCATTTTGAGTTTATTTTTTGTATGGTGTTTGGAAGTGTTCCAGTTTCATTCTTTTACACATGGCTGTAAAGTTTTCCCAGCACCATTTATTGAAGACGCTATCTTTTCTCCGTTGTATACTGTCACCTCCTTTGTCAAAGATAAGTCGTCCCTTTATGCATGGGCTTTTCTTTGGGCTTTCAATCTTATTCCATTGGTGCATATTTCTGCTTTTGTGCCAGTACCATACTAGCTTGATGACTGTAGCTTTGTAGTATTGTCTGAAGTCAGCTTTGTAGTATTGTCTGAAGTCAGGAAGGTTGATACTTTCAGCTCTATTTTTCTTTCTCAAGATAGCTTTGGCTATTCGGGGTCTTTTGTGTTTCCATGAAAATTGTGAAATTTTTTGTTCTAATTCTGTGAAAAACACCACTGGTGGTTTGACAGGGATTTAATTGAATTGGTAGCTTCCTTTGGGTAACAGAGTTGAATCTTCCAGTACAGAACGTGGTATATCTCTCCATCTGTTTGTGTCGTCTTTGACTTCTTTCATCAATATCTTATAGCTTTCTGCATACAGGTCTTTAGTCTCATTAGGTAGGGTAATTCCTAGGTACTTTATTATTTATGCTGAAATGGTGAATAAAATTGTTTCCTTAATTCCCCTTTCTGATTTTTCATTGTTAGTGTATAGGAATGCAAGGGATTTCTGTGTATTAATTTTATATCCTGAAACTTTACTACATTCATTGATGAGCTCTAGTAATTTTCTGTTGGAATATTTAGCATTTTCTATATGTAGGACAAAGAAGCATTATTTTAATGGGCTTTTAAATCTCCAGAAATATAAAAATCTAATACCAAGTTTTTTCTTTCACATCTAGAAATAATAGTCTTAAAATGTTTCCCCACAGAAACCAAGTTATAAAAGAACACAAACATCACAATTCCTTATAATTTAAGAGTTACCTGCCACACAATTAGGTGGAAAGTAAAATCATGTATCCAAGCAAATCAATGGAAAAACAACCAAGAAATGTTATTATCATGACTTGTTCTTGGAAATGAACTTATTTGTGAACAGAGGTTCAACTCCTCTCTCTTCCCCATCATCCAAAGTAATGTTTGGCTCATTGTTTTGGTCCTTATTGAATATTAACTTAATAAAGAAAAAGGACTTTCCAGGTGTTGCTGTGGCAAAGAATTCACCTGCCAACCCAGGAAATGCAGGGGATGCATGTTCAATCCCTGGGTTGGGAAGAACCCCTGGAGAAGGAAATGGCAACCCACTTGAGTATTCTTGCCTGGAAAATTCCATGGACAGAGGAGCCTCGCAGGTTACAGTCCATGGGCTCACAAGGAGTCAGATATGACTGAGTACACACACATATAAAGAAAAAAATAAATAACTTTGGAGTTGTACTTTCAAAGAAGATTAAAGCTGTGCTGGCTTTATAACTAAAACATATTAATCAGGATACATTTTGAGAGGATAAAGCAGAATGGAAGAATGTCATAAAGAGTACTAAAATTAATTTCACTTCTTTCTAATAACTTAGTAAAGGTAAACAGGACAGAGCTAAGAAGGCCAATCCATTTCTCTCTATCTGGCACTCTTCTATCTCTTTCCTCCTTTCAGTAACTCTTTCTTACTTAAGAAGTGTCCTCATTTCTGCAGACCCTTGGAAAGCCCATCAGAACTAGAGAGAAAGAAGTCACTTAGAACAACAATGCATATAACTGCATCTGCAAGTCCAGTTGCTATCAGTGGGATTGATAACAAGTTCTAAGGACCACAGAAGGCTTGCCAGGTTACTAGAATAGCTAAATTGATATTTTAAAAGTCTTAAGAAAGAGCAAGGGTACTATAACATGGTCAATGATCTGTAGGCAAAACTGATAATTCTGGTTTCAGGAGTTCTCAGTACAGGCTACTTAGAAAAATCTCAGACTGCAGAGTCAGCTACATTTTTGATAGCAAAAGCACATGTTTAGAAGGAAAAACTCTTGGATCTTCATCACTTCTTTTTCTGGTAGACAGATTTCAGTGCCTTTTATTTTCTTTTAATTTTAAAGGGAACTGAGATAGGAGTTGCTCCAGCTCCAAACAGGTAAAGCTTTGACTTACTCCCATAATGATGTCAGTTATGGTAGGTGAGAAAAAATATTTCCTTCCCAGATTCTTTTTTCCACTCTAATCTGCTTTTTGACTATATTTGATAGATATTTCTCAGTGAATTTCAAGTGTAACAGGAGAATAGTTAAACAAAGGCATTTTATTCTTCAATTATGAAGGTCAATTAAATGCCTGAAGATGTAAAAACCTAAGAAAAAGTGAGGTATGAATAGAAACATGTACCTACTGTTTGTAAGTTTGTTTTTCTTTGAGGGCAAAATGCTGAGACAGGCTAATGAAAGCATCATTTCTTTCATGATAAAGTTCTTAGGAGAGAAGAACAATAAAGATAATATAAATTTCATCCTTCTGAACCTTTAAATATATATCATTTTACCATATGTTTCATTTATATAATCTTACATTTTAAATCATGGATTTTATTAAAATATGTGCACAGCACCCAAATTTTTTAAAGAAAAACAGTCCTTTTCATTTCTCACTGTCTAATCTCACTCCTAAGTGGTAACTAGTGTTAATAATTTGAAGCATTCTCTTTTTGATATTTAAAGTATATGCAGTAAGTTAATCCATTTTGATAACTACATTGACATGAGTTATTGAATCAATTCATATTTGAAAATGTTTGAGCTACACTATTTTTCCTAGAATAAACAATGCTGAAATTAAAACTTTAGAGTTTGAAGTGCCATAAGAGAATATCTTGCCTGAAGCCCTATCTTTACACTAGTAAGATACTATCACAAGGAATGAAAAGCCCAAAAGTGCTAAGGAAGTCTCTTAACAGATAGTGTTGTGGTTAGTATCAGTCTGGTTAAAACACAGTGACACAGTCCAAATCCTACTAATCCAAATCTTTCTGAAAGCTAGAATACTTTTAAATGAAAATAATGCATGTGTAATTTTTAAACTTTTAAATAGTACAGCTCCCCAACTCCCAAACTCAATTTACTTTCAATTTCACAGGTTATAAACTCCAGACAACTAGCAGCAATTGGCAGGCATTCTGTTGAAATTAGAAAGTAAGAAAATCTTCTGTTTTAGATTCCAGTTTCTCTATATTTCCTCCAAATTTCACAAAGCACTTATTATAAATCCTGATTGTTAAAAGAAATGTGAACCTAAGTTATAATTCATATTGTTTTCCCTAGGGTAACACTTTTGCTTAAGAAATAGTATTTTAGCAGAAACTTGGTCCTTATGTATAGGTAACTACAGTGGACATTTTAATTCTGGTTATATGCTGTATTTCCAAAATTTTATGAATATATAGCTTGTGCTTTGATAATATTATGTGTCTCGTTATTTTTCTAGAATATTCCAACACTAAAATCACTGAAAGAACTAACAGTTTCTACTGGAGGACAACCACAATTGGATAAAGAAAACTTAAACTCCCAATGGGTTTCCCTGGTGGCTCAGACATTAAAGAATCTGCCTGCAAGGTGGTAGACCCAGGTTCAATCCTGGATCAGGAAGATCTCCTGGAGAAGGGAATGGATATCTACTCTAGTATCCTTTCCTGGAGAATTCCATGGACAAAGAAGCCTGGTGGGCTATAGTCCATGGGGTCTGTGGTGTCCGTGGGGTTGCAAGGAGCCAGATACGACTGAGAAATTAGTACTCTAACTTTCACTTCAAACTCCAATAAAAAACTGAAATTTCTCTGGTGTAATTAAATATAATAACATAAAGTATAGAGATGTCAAGTATGTTTTAGGGCTATGGTATTTCACTTATGAAGTGGACGGAAATTATTTTGAGTTTTTTTTTTTTTTTTTTTTTTTTTTTTCTGTATGTTGTAGTTGCTGTTTTGAGTTTCTAATGCACATTACATAAGCTTACTTGAATTTGTTCATACAGCAAATTTGTGCTCACTAAAATGTAGTACAACATGATTAAAGGCTAGAATAATGGTGTGAAAACATGTAGGCTGAGATCCTATAATTCTTTGGATACCCTTCATTTGATACACAAAGAAGGATCCGTGATTGACTGAATAGGCTGTTAAGTTCTTTGGATAGAGAAGAGAACCGACTACTTCTAGAAAAGCACTAACAACAAAACACAGAAGAAATGTCACAGCTAACTTCTCCTTCACAGTGAGAGGGTAACAAGCAGGAAGGCCAGGGGTCTCCAAATGGAGGAAAAAGGCTGCAAGTGCCAGATATTTTTATCTCACTTAAGCCGCAGGAAGAAACAAACCAGCGATTTGTTTTTCCTTCTCTATACAAATTTAAAAGGAAGTTTCTCTTAAAATGCTGTGTTGCCATGACACCTGGTCTCACCTAAAGCTAACTACTCTCAAACCTTGAGTTAACCAATACATTTCTTTTTCTTATGGAAATATTGTCTTAAGCTATGTTAATGAACCCCAGACTCCATCTTCAAGTTGGTTCCCCCAAACGGCCTCACTTACTTACTCAGGTATTGTTCCCCTAATCTATGTAAATGAAACTATTTGTTGGTATTCTGCCCTTCTACAAGATTCAAGTCAATCGTTTTATGGCCAGGGATGAATTATCTGGTGCCATTCTAAATTTTATGACATTCCTTTCTTTTCATTAACAGACTGTGAGTGACTATATAACATACAGCTAAAGACTAGGAGGGGGGTACTCTTTTGCCCCCTTCTAATGCCTATGTCAGAAGCTTTCTCCATCTCCTTTATACTTTAATAAAACTTTATTACACAAAAGCTCTGAGTGATCCAGCCTCGTCTCTGGCCCCGGATTGAATTCGTCTCCTCCGGAGGCCAAGAATCCTGGCATTTTATTGTTCAGCAACAACCTTTCAGCAGCATACCGTCAAAAGAGCCCAGCAATATACAGCTTTGAAGATACTAAAATGTATATTCATCAAGAGTATAAAAATAATTGATTTTGGATCAAATGACCATCTGATTCCTTTCTCCATGAATTTTAATGAAATAAGTAGAAATGTGCAAACTCTTAGATGACCAGGGCATTCTTCTTTACCCATTTCTCTTTTTCTTTGATTCTGCTCTTTGTATTTTCTGGAAAATTATTATTATTATTATTATTGTTAGGTCCATGATTCCAGAAAGATAAGATGGTCTTACAAGCTTATACTTTGCCTGGGAAAGCCTAGGTTCCAGGTTCTGAAATTGTCACTAGTGCGAACACTAGTAATTCATCACAGTCCAAGAATTCAGGAAGGACAGGTAGAGTTTGAATTCAAATTACTTAAGATTTCAAAGTAGTCCCTTTTCTAAACATTATTTATATGAATATGCTTCCCTGTGGAAGATCAAGGAATAGTAGGTAACTAGCTGAGAACCAGAATCAAGGAATCAAGGTCCTGTACTCTAAAATAAAACTGAATTTAAATAAAAATGTATAAGCAGAATTTAAATAAAAATTATTTCCACCCAGTAAATAAAAAATCTTTAAAATATTAAGATAGGTTTACATAAAAATCTGAAACACGGCATTAAAAATAAAATATCCAAAAATATAACAGAAGGTCTGTGGAGAAATTCACGTCAAAGTTTTCAGATATTTATTATTTAAGTTTTAATATATATATTTTAGATTAAAAGAGAACTATAAACAAAAAGAATGCCATAAACAATACCACTTTATAATTATCTTATAAAAAAGAGATCATTTTAGTATGGTATACAGCATTTTTTAATGTTTCAACTTCCAAGTGTATTGTTTGTTTTCCCAGATACTGAAAAATATAAGTGAATATTATTGCAGGTCCTTTTATTGCTTTTCCTGGATGCTGGGCCAAAAATTATTTTTTAATTTCAAATTTTGAAAAAGAAAATAAATAAATAAACTCCCCAATAGAAAATTTAAAAAGCGATTTCATAATGATTTTGATACAACATTTTAGGGAAATATGTGGATGTACATAAATTAAAATATTAAGTTATGCTTTTCATTCAGAATTTTGGTCCTGTCATGTAACTGGACCTTTTCTTACACTAAAACTCCCATTTCAATGCAAAATTCCCAGCTGTCAGTCAATTGTTATTTTACAGCTTAAAAAAGAAAAAAAAGGTGGAGTCTATTAAGTTAGTACCCAAACTTTATGATTCTGTGCCTTTGATTTTTACCCAATTTTGCAGGCACTGATTATTTCTTTAGTGATTATAAAGAACCAAATTTAGAGTGAATTAGTAATAGTGACAAACACATGATGACAAGGTTTCTTAGGGATTCTTACAAGCTTCTAACAATTTTGAGAAATACATTTTTAAAGAATATAGGCTATATTTTTTTTAAAGTACACATTTTATCACTATAGAATTGGACAAGAGAATGCAAATATATCAGTGAAAAATATACCATCTCTTCTAGTTGATAATTCTAAATCTGTCTGTCTCTAAGTGCCAGAAAGTGCTAGCACTGGATTTTATAAACATCAGAGAATAACTTATGACACTTATAGTAAAAATTAAATGAATTTATCTGGTCATAAATACACTAAATTACAAAATAAAATAAGATCATAAACGTAGGGAAAAGACAAGATTATCAATATTTTCAGAAAATAGCCTCATACACTTCAAAAAGACAAGAGAATAAAGAGAAACAGAATAGAACTACAAAAACAACTCAAGAAATTAGAGTGTGATAAAATAAAGTTAGAAAATCAATAGTATACACCAGGAAAAAAAAATTTTTTTTAAAATAGAGTGAAAACACAATATGAAGTGAAAGTTATATAAATACATAGGAATAATCTTAATAAGAAGGTGCTAAATCTAGATTAACTTCTAAGAAACTTCAGTGAGAGATAGGAAAGACTAGAATATATTGAGTTGCACACTATAATTCAATATAAGATGACTAAAAGCTGTTATTTTTTTCTAAGATAAAATTATGTTTTATGCATATCTAAGTAATCCTTAAAAGGACATATATTATAGCTCACAAATTTACTCTAAAGTCCATTTAAAAAATATTATATTGATTTTAAGATAAACACAAATTTTCATCTGTTAAAAACTCTAAGATTGGAATGTGTTTTATAATTGATGGGGCTTTCCTGATGGCTCAGTCGGTAAAGAATTTGCCTGCAATGCAGGAGACCCTGGTTTGATTGCTGGGTTTGGAAGATCCCCTGGAGAAGGGAGAGGCTGCCACTCCAGTAAACTTGGGCTTCCTTTGTGGCTCAGCTGGTAGAGAATCCCCTGCGATTTGAGGAACTTGGGTTTGATCCTTGGGTTAGGAAGATCCCCTGGGAAAGGGAAAGGCTACCCACTCCAGTATTCTGTCCTGGAAAATTCCATGGACTGTATAGTCCATAGGGTCACAAAGAGTCGGACATGACTGTGTGATTTTCACTTCACTTTACAACTGATGGACTGTTATAATTTAGATGATAGATTTTCTCTTATTTTTACATAATATAAAATCTTGTATTGTAAATTATAGTATCTCATATGATGGGTATCATCATCAAGAACTATGGTATCCTCAAGAATTATGGATGGAGGTTCCTGACATTGTACAGGAGGCAGTGATCAAGACATCCCCAAGAAAAAGATATGCAAAAAGCAAAATGGTTGTCTGAGGAGGCCTTACGAGTAGGTGAGAAAAGAAGAGAAGTTAAAGGCAAAGGAGAAAAGAAAAGATATACCCATTTGAATCCAGACTTCCAAAAAATAGCAAGGAGAGATAAGAAAGCCTTCCTCAGTCATCACTGAAAAGAAATAGAGGAAAACAATAGAATGAGAAAGATTAAGGATCCCTTCCAGAAAATTAGAGATACCAAAGGAGGGAACGTTTCATGCAAACATGGGCACAATAAAGGATAAAAATGATATGATCACCTAAGAGAAGCAGAAGATATTAAGAAGAGGTGGCAAGAAAACACAGAAGAGTTATACAAAAAAGATCACGACCCAGATAATCAAGATGGTGTGATCACTCACCTAAAGCCAGACAACCTGGAATGTGAAGTCAAGTGGGCCTTGGGAAGCATCACTATGAACAAAGCTAGTGGAAGTGATGGAATTGCAATGGAGCTACTTCAAATCCTAAAGGATAATGCTGTGAAAGTGCTGCATTCAATATGCCAGCACATTTGGAAGACTCAGAAGTGGACACAGGATTGGAAAAGATCTGTTTTCATTACAATCCCAAAAAAGGCCATGCCAAAGAATGCTCAAACTACCGCACAATTGCACTCATCTCACATGCTAGTAAAGTAATGCTCAAAATTCTTCAAGTCAGGAGTCAGCAGTATGTGAACTGTGAACTGCCAGATGTTCAAGCTGGATTTAGAAAAGGCAGAGGAACCAGAGATCACACTGCCAACATCTGTTGGATCATCGAAAAAGCGAGAGAGTTCCAGAAAAATATCTACTTCTGCTTTATTGACTATACCAAAGTCTTTGACTCTGCAGCTCACAGCAAACTATGGAAAACTTTTAAAGAGATGGGAATACCAGGCCACCTGACCTGCCTCCTGAGAAATCTGTATGTAGGTCAAGAAGCAACAGTTAGAACTGGACATGGAACAACAAACTGGTTCCAAATCGAGAAAGGAGTATGCCAAGGCTGCATATTGTCACAGTGCTTATTTAACTTATATGCAGAGTACAACATGAGAAATGCCAGGCTGGAAGAAGCACAAGCTGGTATCAATATTGCTAGAGGAAATATCCATAACTTCAAATAGGCCGATGGCACCAACCTTATGGCAGAAAGCAAAGAAGTGCTTCATCTTCTTGATGACGAAGAGCCTCTTTATGAAAGTGAAATAGGAGAGTGAAAAGGTTGGCTTAACACTCAACATTCAGAAAGTTAAGATCATGGCACCTGGTCCCATCACCTCATGGCTCATAGTTGGGGAAACAATGGAAATTGTGAAAGACTTCATGTTTCTGGGCTCCAAAATCACTGCAGATGGTGACTGCAGCCATGAAATTAAAAAAAAAAAAAACAAAAAACACTTGATCCTTGGAAGAAAAGCTATTACCAATCTAGACAGCATATTAAAAAGTAGAGACATTACTTTGCCAACAAAAGTTTGTCTAGTCAAAGCTATGGTTTTTCCAGTAGTCATGTATGGATGTGAGAGTTGGACTATAAAGAAAGCTGAACACCAAAGAATTGATGCTTTTGAATTGTGGCGTTGGAGAAGACTCTTGAGAGTCCCTTGAACTGCAAGGAGATCCAACCAGTCCATCCTAAAAGAAATCAGTCCTGAATATTCATTAGAACGACTGATGTTGAAGCTGAAACTCCAATACTTTGGCCACCTGATTTGAAGAGCTGACTCATTGTAAAAGACCCTGATGCTGGGAAAGATTGAGGGCAGGAGGAGAAGGGGACAACAAAGGATGAGATGGTTGGATGGTATCACCAAACCAATGGACTAGGAGTTTGAGTAAGCTTTAGGAGTTGATGTAGGACAGGGAAGCTGGGCATGCTTCAGTCCATGGGGTCACAAAGAGTCAGACACAACTGAGCGACTGAATTGAACTAAGGATGGGGTATACAAATATACTAAAAAGTTAATTTAAAAAATAAAAATAAAAAGTTAATTTGAAAATGCTTCTTAAGAAGAAAACTATTGGATAAGAATAATGAGAGTAAGATCACTATTAAAAATTATGAAACAAATATTAAAACAAGTGGCTACAGTGTTCTAGACAGAATAAAAAAACAGTACTAAGATATATATAAGGATTTTAAGCCTAATAAAAAACAGCATTATAAACTAACTGGAGAAGGAAGGATTATTCTATAAAATGTGGTCACTCACTGAGAGTCAGACATCCTGGAGTGTTGAGGTAAGTGACCTTAAAGAAGCATTTCTACAAACAAAGTTAGTGGAGGTGATAGAATAGTCAAGCTATTTCAAATCCTAAAAAATAATGTTATAGTGCTGTACTCAACATGGCAGCAAATTTTGAAAACTCAGCAATGGAAAAAGGACTGACAAAGGTCAGTTTTCATTCCAATCCCAAAAAGTGCAATGCCAAAGAATGTCCAAGATACTTTACAATTGCACTCATTTCACAAACTGGCAAAGTAATGCTCAAAATCCTTTAAACTAGGCTTCAACAGTACCTGAACTGAGAACTTCCAGATGTACAAGCTGGATTAAAAAAGACAGAAGAATCAGAAGTCCAATTGCCAACATCTGTTGGATTATAGAAAAAGAAACAATTCCAGAAAAACATCTACTACTGCTTCATTGACTATGGGAAAGGCTTTGACTGTGTGGATAATAATATGTGAAAAATCCTTAAAGAGATGGGAAAACCAGACCACATTATCTGTATCCTGCAAAATCAGTATGCAGGTCAAGAAGCAACAGCTAGAACCAGACATGGAGCAACAGATTGGTTCAAAATTTGGAAAGGAGTACATCAAAATTGTATATTGTCACCCTGCTTATTTAACTTGTATGCAGGGTACATCACGCAAAATGCCAAACTGGATGAAGCACAAGCTGGAATCAAGATGGCCAGGAGAAATATCAACAACCTCAGATATGCGAATGATACCTAATGGCAGAAACTGAAAAGGAACTAAAGAACCTCTTGACAATAAAATTAGTTATAATTGTTTTTTTTTTTTTTTTAGTTTTTAAAACAATTTTTTTATTATAAAAGTTTCCTCCAGTCCACAGAAGGTGTCTATCGTCATCTTTTTCCACATAAAGAGTGCCTATTTGGTTTTTTTTTGTTTGTTTGTTTTTTTCCATTTATTTTTATTAGTTGGAGGCTAATTACTTTACAATATTGTAGTGGTTTTTGTCATACATTGACATGAATCAGCCATGGATTTACATGTATTCCCCATCCTGATCCCCCCTCCCACCTCTCTCTCCACCAGATTCCTCTGGGTCTCCCCAGTGCACTGAAGCAACAGACAAAGGATTAATCTCAAAAATATACAAGCAACTCCTGAAGCTCAATTCCAGACAAATAAATGACCCAACCAAAAAATGGGCCAAAGAACTAAACAGACATTTCTCCAAAGAAGACATACAGATGGCTAACAAACACATGAAAAGATGCTCAACATCATTCATTATCAGAGAAATGCAAATCAAAACCACAATGAGGTACCATTACACGCCAGTCAGGATGGCTGCTATCCAAAGTCTATAATTGTTTTTATAGAAAAACTGGTTACAGTTATGATTGTTAAGCAGGCATTATTTCAGAATGACTCAGTGCAAGTCTTATGATAAAAGCTTGGCTATGGTCAGGTGTTTTAGAACAGAGTTTCAATATACTTCAGGAGTAATTGTAGAATATTCAAATATTTCACAAACATGTTTGGACCCAGGTTCCACACCTTTATGCTTCTTCTCAGTCTGGTGGTAGCTTTCAGTAAAATATTTTAATACATTTATTTCAAGTGACAGCTTTTATGTGTTGTCTTTAACGATGTTTTCAATAGTCATTCCAATTAGATTTCTTGTAATGTTAATGGCTTCATTCTTGAAACCTAGTGTTTTATTTAAGAGGGTGAAAGGACTGGAAAAAGAATGGATAAAGATTGTCTTCGAATCATCTACTGACTGTCTTCATTGTACCACTATTAGAAGCTGCTGGTTTCTGTTAGTCTTTTCCAATGGTGAACACATTAATAACATGCCTGTAATATTGGTATTCCATTTTAATAAGGGGTATAAGAAGTAATCTCTAACCCTTTTCTATTGTCTACACTCTGTAAACATATACACAATTAGTTGAAATTATCAAGTGGATATATGGTTAACTTACTTGTCCGACCAGCCTGGTACGTAAGGCAAGCATTTCAGTGAAAGCAATATTGATGGTCTCTAGATGGGGTTTTATAATTATGACATAACATGGTATACTTGCAAAAAAACTATTAATTTAGAAATTTAAAAGTTACATTTATGAAAATATATCTAGCTATGCATAACCAATCAAAGGAAAGTCATCTGCCTATACCCTGCTCCAGGAAAATGTTTCTCAGTGTATGGCTCTCTAACATCTGCATAAGAACCAGCTGTTATACTTACACTTGTTAAAAATTCTCATTTTTGGGTGTTACCCCAAGCTTTCTGAAACTAAAATTTCCAAAGTATGTGCCGGAAATTTGCAAGTACAATAATTTCCAAATGTCCATGAATATGATGGTTTCTGAGCAAGACAATTTGGAAATTTTGTCAGTATGCTCAGATAACTTATGGTAATTCGTATTGGTCCCTCTGTTATTTCAATGATTATATGGGAAATGTTATTAACTGCATTAATTAAATTAGGATTCAAAGTATAGGCAGCAGTTTTTCTGTGTTGTAATTAATGCTGTTTTCAATAGTCATTTCATGGAAGTTCTGGCCACAGCAATCAGAGAAGAAAAAGAAGTAAAAGGAATCCAGATAGGAAAAGAAGAAGTAAAACTCTCACTGTTTGCAGATGACATGATCCTCTATATAGAAAACCTTAAAGACTCTACCAGAAAATTACTAGAGCTAATCAATGAATATAGTAAAGTTGCAGGATATAAAATTAACACACAGAAATCCCTTGCATTCCTATATACTAACAATGAAAAAACAGAAAGAGAAATTAAGGAAACAATACCATTCACCATTGCAACAAAAAGAATAAAATACTTAGGAGTATATCTACCTAAAGAAACAAAGGACCTATACATAGAAAACTATAAAACACTGATGAAAGAAATCAAAGAGGACACAAACAGATGGAGAAACATACCGTGTTCATGGATTGGAAGAATCAATATTGTCAAAATGGCTATTCTACCCAAAGCAGTCTATAGATTCAATGCAATCCCTATCAAGCTACCAACGGTATTTTTCACAGAACTAGACCAAAGAATTTCACAATTTGTATGGAAATACAAAAAACCTCGAATAGCCAAAATAATCTTGAGAAAGAAGAATGGAACTGGAGGAATCAACCTGCCTGACTTCAGACTCTACTACAAAGCCACAGTCATCAAGACAGTATGGTACTGGCACAAAGACAGAAATATAGATCAATGGAACAGAATAGAAAGCCCAGAGATAAATCCCCGAACCTATGGACACCTTATCTTTGACAAAGGAGGCAAGGATATACAATGGAAAAAAGACAACCTCTTTAACAAGTGGTGCTGGGAAAACTGGTCAACCACTTGTAAAAGAATGAAACTAGAACACTTTCTAACACCATACACAAAAATAAACTCAAAATGGATTAAAGATCTAAATGTAAGACCAGAAACTATAAAACTCCTAGAGGAGAACATAGGCAAAACACTCTCCGACATAAATCACAGCAAGATCCTCTATGACCCACCTCCCAGAATATTGGAAATAAAAGCAAAACTAAACAAATGGGACCTAATGAAACTTAAAAGCTTTTGCACAACAAAGGAAACTATAAGTAAGGTGAAAAGACAGCCCTCAGATTGGGAGAAAATAATAGCAAATGAAGAAACATACAAAGGATTAATCTCAAAAATATACAAGCAACTCCTGCAGCTCAATTCCAGAAAAATAAATGACCCAATCAAAAAATGGGCCAAAGAACTAAACAGACATTTCTCCAAAGAAGACATACAGATGGCTAACAAACACATGAAAAGATGCTCAACATCACTCATTATTAGAGAAATGCAAATCAAAACCACAATGAGGTACCATTACACGCCAGTCAGGATGGCTGCTATCCAAAAGTCTACAAGCAATAAATGCTGGAGAGGGTGTGGAGAAAAGGGAACCCTCTTACACTGTTGGTGGGAATGCAAACTAGTACAGCCGCTATGGAAAACAGTGTGGAGATTTCTTAAAAAACTGGAAATAGAACTGCCATATGACCCAGCAATCCCACTTCTGGGTATACACACTGAGGAAACCAGATCTGAAAGAGACACGTGCACCCCAATGTTCATCGCAGCACTGTTTATAATAGCCAGGACATGGAAGCAACCTAGATGCCCATCAGCAGATGAATGGATAAGGAAGCTGTGGTACATATACACCATGGAATATTACTCAGCCATTAAAAAGAATTCATTTGAACCAGTCCTAATGAGATGGATGAAGCTGGAGCCCATTATACAGAGTGAAGTAAGCCAGAAAGATAAAGAACATTACAGCATACTAACACATATATATGGAATTTAGAAAGGTGATAACGATAACCCTATATGCAAAACAGAAAAAGAGACACAGAAATACAGAACAGACTTTTGAACTTTGTGGGAGAAGGTGAGGGTGGGATGTTTCAAAAGAACAGCATGTATACTATCTATGGTGAAACAGATCACCAGCCCAGGTGGGATGCATGAGACAAGTGCTCTGGCCTGGTGCACTGGGAAGACCCAGAGGAATCGGGTGGAGAGGGAGGTGGGAGGGGGGATCGGGATGGGGAATACATGTAAATCCATGGCTGATTCATATCAATGTATGACAAAACCCACTGGAAAAAAAAAAAAAAAGGAATGGATAATGAGTGTCTTGGAATTGTCTACTGACTGTCTTCATTGTGAGACCACTATTAGAAGCTCCTGGTTTCTGTTAGTCTTTTCCAATGTATAGAAGTTTAGGTGGCTTTCTAAAGTCTCAGAAATATAGAAAATGCATTCTATTTTCAGCAGCTCTAACCTCTTAATTCTAGTGGCTGCTGGCTGGCTAGAAAAAGTGACATGTATATGAGGACACACGAGTGAATTTTCCTATCCCTATTTTGTCCTTCAACAGCCTCCAGAGGCAAAAGTTGTTTGTCTGTAATATCGGATTTTAAAGGTCACTTTTTATTTTATAGCTCTAGGTTGGTTTTTATTTCTAGGTATTTTACATGACCCATGGTAAATTAGACTCTAACCTGTGCTGAAGGACAAATTGTAACTATGTCTAATACCCCAGAACTTCATTTTCCCACTTTAAAGTGAATACCTTAAAATGCCTTAACAAAGTCCTATAGTAATTCCTTTGGATTGGTACTTAGGCAGTGTATTATGGATTTTAAAAGTTTAAACTCCAGGACAATATAAACATGTGTTGGGTTTTTTAAATACTAGCAATTTAATATTGGGCAAAGTACTTAATTTATAGAAATCTGATTATTTTCTGTAAAGCTGAGATAATCAAGTTCTTATATTATGGAATTATTATAAAAATTAACTGATCTAATGTATTTTATGGAAATGACTGATATATAAAAACAATCAAGAAATGTGTATTATTAAATCAGACTATATTTTATCAAATCATACAATCATTAAGCACATTTAATAATTATTTAAATCATCTTTCTACAAAGTCAACAAGAGTACTTTAAATTTCTTTACAAAATCATGCAAAATGAAGTTCAAAGTACAACAGTTTTATTAAATAAGAAAGATAGAAGTTAGAAAAGAAAACACTCATTTCATTTTCAGAATGTAATTGAAATTAAATTCACAGGAACAAGCATTTACTTGAGATTTTTGTACATCTTTAGGATAGGGATATCAAGTCTACTACCAGCAGTTAGATGGATGCTGTTCTCTATTTTGTTTAAGATTCCATGATTCCCTTTGCTTATTTGAATAGTGAGAAGATCACCTTGTAATTTCCAACAGTTTATCCATGTTTACCTTAAGAGTGGGTGTACTCCTTGTGATCAATAAATGCCTTTTTGTATAAACTAGTGATTGAATGAGAAAACTTTTGGTCTCTGCAAAAGCATGTCACTTGTGTAGAACTAGTTTTATTCAAAGAATGTTCATATATTTATTTATTTATTACCCAAGTAACTTTTAAAATAATCCAAAAAACATTTATTTATTTGAGTTATAGCTCAAAGACATAACCAATGAAATATTCTGATATAAAAATATTGAAAATACTATAACCTTATAATAATATAAAATCACATTCAGTGTATTTGCTCTCTATTAAAAGCACCATAAACCAAATATTGATTCTTAAAAAAAAAATGAGAATGACCTTGTACCAACCGAAGCTTCTATTTAGCTAACAAATAAAACAAGTCCCTATCATGAAGTTTCTACACTGCAACCGGTACTCCAAATGTATCAACAAAGAACAAAAAGAATAGAAAAAGTATGATAATAAACTTACACTAACAAAAGTTTAATTTGGATAATCACAACTTGCAGTCTGAAAGAAATACTGATCAAAAAGATATTTATCTAGACATCAGTTCAATATGATTTTGAAAATTGAGATAATGGTAGTACATTTATAGTGAAGAAAAAATAAATTTTCTGGATGAATCAAATAGTCTAGATATCAGCAAGTAATCTGGTCATAAATTTTGATTCTCTTTCTCATCAGTACACCTATGTGCACACAGGCAAAAGAGTCTAAATTTTATGAAAAATTTCATATTGAGTGAAATGTCCATTGCATTGAAATAACTGCCAGTATATGTAAAGCATCAAACACTGTAAAACATGCTATTTCAAAAGAACACAATCGATTTCCTCTGACAGAAAGGTGAAGTTGATTCTTGTTCTTCTATTTTTAAAGCTATCTTCAACTAAAACCCTTGTGTATTATATATAAAGCAATAATAATAAGGATCTGAAAGTTAAAAAGAAGAAAGAAGACAACCTAAGGACCTTAAGACATAAGAAATAATACAATGGTGAGTTTTCTGGATTTTCACTTTGCCTCATTTATCCTAGGTTTAGACTTGAAGAAACTGGCTTGCAAACCAGAAACACCAATGGGAAGAGACAAAAACAAATGAGCAAACAACAAAAATAAAATGGTAAAAATCTTCTTTCTCCTGCGAAAAGACCAGGAAAGATATAACCTAGCAAGACAGAGAGAGTTTAGACCATAACTTCTTCACACTTACCAAACGTAGCCCCACTCCACCTGTACCAGTAAAAGCCAACCAGGGAGTCTGGACTTCCATGTTTGCCTGACTATAATGAGCCACCCACTTTCCTACTGAAATAGTATCAGAGAATGCCCAGTAAGAAGCTGAAATTTTTATTGTCACTGGGCAATAATAACCTCTTCCTACTCCTGTATCAGTTGATACCATGAAGATAACTTGGATTTCTACTGTCACCCAGCAGTAAGGAGATGCTCCTACACTTTCATGCTGACTTGGCTTCAGAGGAGGCCTACTGGAATGTAAGGATTTTCATCTTTGCCAAGCAATGAAAAAGTCCCTATGTCAGAAGAGGCCATAAGGGGAGCAGTAACAAGACATTCCTAACCTTCCCAGTCAGGATAGTATCTGCAAAAGCCTAGGAGTGTGCCAGAACTTCTACCCTTACCCAGCACAGCAGTAATGAGGATTCCCTCACTCTCAACAAGTATCAATCAGCAGAGGCAGAGTGAGAAACCTGGGCTTCTATCTTTATTCCCTTTCCCTGCCAAAACTGTCAGAGAAAGACAGATTAAATGCAATACCTGATAAATGCCAGTCTTAAAATAACCAGAGTGAGAAAAAAAATCACCCATATTACTGAAATTAAGGAAAATTAAAACTTGAATGAAAAAATCCCAAGGCCTAGATAATATAAATTTTGAATTATCTAACACTGTTTTTAAAAACCCATCACAAAAGTGTTCAACAAGCAATTGTGAACATACATTAAAAAAATGATCTAAGGTTTCAGAAAAAAAAAAAAAAAAACAGTGTCAGCAAAGAAATATAATATATAATAAAGAATCAGTTTAAAACCAGAAAATTTAAAAATACAATACCTCTCCACACATGCTCATACAAATTAAATGCTGGCTTTAGCAGCAGAATGGTGCACAAAGAAGAACAAATCAGAGACCTATTAAAAGAAAACAGTGAATTACCCAATCCAAACCAGAGTCAGAAAATCAATTGAAAAAAAAAAAAAAGTAAACAGAGCTTTATGGAACCCGTGGGAAGTATAACAAAAGACCTAACACTTACTTTATTGGATTCCAGCAACAATAAGAGAAAGAAGGTGAAATTGAAAAGGTACTTGAAGAAATAAAGGGGTTAAACTTCCCAAATTTGGCAAAAGACATAGATCTACAGATTCAAGAAGCTAAACTTTTAATAAACACAGTAAGATTCTCTGCAAGGCACATCAGAGTTGTAGTTTGAAAAATGAAAGGCAAAAGAAATACTTTGAAAGCAGGCAGAGAATTGGTATCTAACCTGAAACCAATTTAAAAAACAGAGAATTTCTCATGGAGGCCAGAAGAGGCATAGTAAGTTTTAAATACTTCAAGAAAAGAACCACCAAACTGGAATTCTATATCTAGTGAAAATAATCTACATGATGAAATAAAACTAAGTAAATTTATTTACAACAGGCAGAATTAAGTCTCTTACTCTTAATTTATATTTGTTCCTACCAAAATTCAAGTGTATATCTACATATATGTATTTTATATGCACTTTCATGTATATGTATATATAAGCATATATACATATATGTGAGAGTGTGTGTGTGTGTGTGTGTGTGTGTGTGTGTACTCTTCAACTTGGTTAACTATTCCTGTATATAACACTTCATCTTCTATTATCAGCGTGCATGTAGATTTTTTTCTTCAAATGAAATATGCTACTGTACATAATTCAGCTTAATTACGTAAGTTGCTAAACATATCTGGCACATGTTATCATAAACAAATATTTATAAATTTAAGAAAATCTTAGTTCCATTAAAAAACAAAACAAAACTCTTTTGCTTCTGTTATTTGAAATTTACATACAAACTTACCACTCTCTGAGACCCCTGTCTATCTTAATAATCTCACTGGGAATATATCCATAATCAACAGGAACTATGTCCAAGAATATCATCTGTTGTCAATGAATGAGATGCAGATCACTTCCTATAAACCAATTGCTTAGGTTTTTCAAAACACAATTTTCTATTCCAGAATAAGAAGAGAAAATTAGAGTTGAAAAAAAAAAAAGAAAGAAACTAAAATCAATTATCCAATTATGTTTACTTTTAGGAATCATACATTTCTTTTGCTAGAGGTTTTAATTCTTACTAGTTCCGTCAGTTTTTGTGGAACTGGTGATTAGAAACTATATTTTCCTATATCAAATATAACTTTGGTTTAAAATACAGTAAGACATAATAACACATCTCAAATGTTAACACCAAATCCAATTTAAGGTCATTTTGTGTTTCAGGTCTGATTTGTGATTAAAATTCCGAAACTGAACACACAAATCAAATGACAGTTGAAACAAAAACTTAGTACTTTAAATTTATTTCTCCATTATTACCCTAGTCCTGGAGCAGAATAGAAATTCTATAAATATATTGACTAAAACATAAATGAGGATATTGCCTCAAACCTAAAGTGTCATGAGAGAATTTTTTAAGCTCTATAATAAAAAAAATTCTGAATGTTTCTAGCCTGGCAACTAAAGCATTTATATTTACAGGTAGAGGACCAAAAATGAATGGTTCTGGTGTAAACTTTACAGATTTGATATAACAGTTATGCTTTCAAATGTTTAAAAATTCTATAATTTAAAGAAAATGTATATATTTTTAAAAGGTTAAGCATGAAACAGCCTGAATGTCTAAATTAAGATCATGGTCTAGGATGTTTTATATAAGGTTTTGACTAGTTCCTAATTTCTTTGGTACCCACCCTGGTAAATAATCAGGTTCTCTGATGTCTCCCATTCAGCTGTTTACCAAAATGCTTAAGGTAAGCTTTATTCTTCTAAGTTAATTACTTCTTTTTCTGACTACCAACTCCCTTATACCATCAACTCTACCTAATTCTTCCTGGAAGGAGACTACTGAGCTAATTAAACCATATTTCTAATGTTGCTATAATGATTTAATGCACTCATCCTCGCAGATAATATACCTGCATTTAAAAAGGAAAATAAAATGTCTTAGTAGAAGCAATGACTACTGTTGTGATTTCAAATAGATTATGAATATTAATGTACTTTAAGTGAAGTTCTCTGGAAAGACATGATTGTGTTTGTTGAATGAGAAATGTTACTGACAATTATTTCAAAAATATGTTTAGAGAAATCAATTCCTGTTTGCAGTCATTTTAATAAAAATGTTCAAAAAATCTAGGCAAAAATTCTCCATTTAATCTAGGTAAAATAACATACAGTAAGCAAAAATTTGGGAGAATAAAGCTTTAAACAATTTGCAGTTGAGATGAAATGATCAGTTATTTATACAATTATATTTTTAGCCCAGATTTTGAGTTCTATAAGCTACTTAGTTTCACTTTTTATAGACCTACTGGGGGCCATAGTTCACACACAATAATACCATGTATTTAAATTATATAGTTTGATAAGTTTAATATGTCTATAAAAATGTTAAACCATTACTAAAAACATCATATTTGCTACCTCCCAAAACTTCCATTTATCCTTTTGCAATTTGTTCCTCTTACTTCCTATCCCTATGTACAGTCCTTCGGTATTTACTAATCTGCTTTGTCTCTAGACAAAGTGTGCATTTTACAGAATTTCCCCAAACAGAAACATACAGTATATATATTTTATTGGCATAATTACTGTCATTAATATTGTTGTATGTATTAACAGTTCATTCCTTTGAGTGGCTGAGTTGTATTGTATAGCTAGACCATACTCTATTTATTCACTTGTTAGTGGATATTTTTATAGTTTTCACTTTTTGCCTATTTCAAATAAAGTTGCTAAAATATGTACACAGTTTTTGGTATGTATGCAGTTTTTGGTATATGGTTCAATTTATATTGAATGATTTAGTAGTAGTATGTTATTCACTCAGTTGTGCCTGACTCTTTGCGACTCATGGACTGCAGCCAACCAGGCTCCTCTGTCCATGAGATTTTCTAGGCAAGGATACTGGAGGGGGGTTGCCATTTCCTTCTTACCTAGGAGTAAAATGGTTGGATCATATGTAAGTTATATAAAGACCATTTAAAAATAAACCATTTTAGACAAACAAACAAAAAAATTACAAAGATGATTTGGGAAGTTCTCATATACCTCACACCTGGAATCCCTTCCCTATTTTCCCATGCATGTAAAGATGTTTACACCACTCTATAATCTAAGTATATAAAAGAATTATGTCTAATAATATGTACATACCTTAATTAAAATATTTTATTGCTAAAACAGATTTAGCATCATCTAAAGCTTCAGAGAGCCATAATATTTTTGCTGATAGAGTCTTATCTTGATATTGATTGTTGCTGACTGATCAGAATGGTGGTTGCTGAAGGCTGGGGTGGCTGTAGAACTCTTATAACATTAGACAGCAATGAAGTTTGCCCCAGAAAAAGACTCTTCATTTCATGAACAGTTGTTTTATAGCATGCAAAGCTATTTGATAGTATGTTAGTCACAGTAGAACTTCTTTCAAAATTGGAGTCAGTCCTCTCAAAACCTAAAGCTGATTTATCAACTAAGTTTATGTAATATTCTAAATCCTTTGCTATAATTTCAGCAATATGCACAGCATCTCCACTGTGAACAGAGTCCATCTCAAGTAACCACCTTCTTTGCTCATGATTAAGAAGCAATTCCTCATTCATTTTTCTCATGAGATTGTAGCAATTCAGTCACTTATTTAGGCTCCTTTTGCATTCTCTTGCTATATCCACCACAACTATATTTACTTGAATTCCTCCAAGTCATCCATGAGGCAAGGAGTCAACTTTTTCCAAATTCCTGTTTATGTTGATATTTTGACCTTTTCCCATTAATCATGATGGTACTTATGGGCATCCAGAATGGTGAATCCTTTCAATAACATCTTCAGTTGACTTTCCCCAGAGCCATCAGAGGAATTGCAATCTATGGCAGCTATAGCTTTATGAAATATATTTATTAATTAATAAGGCTGAAAGCCAAAATTGCTCCTTGAACAATGGACTGCAGAATGGATGTAGTGTCATCAGGCATGAAGACAACACAGATCTTACTGTATGTCTCCATCGCAGTTCTTAAGTGACCAGGTTTGCTGTCAATGAACAGTAATATTTTGATTTTTTTTTCTGAGCAGTTATTCTCAACTGCAGGCTTCAAATATTTGGCAAACCATGTTGTCAAGAGATGTGCTATCATCCAGGGTTTGTTATTCTTTTTGTAGATCATAGGGAGAATAGATTTAGCATAGTTTTGCTTTATTTTAATTAAGGCAATTTATCCCATTTTGTTAGAAGTGAACATAACTTTTACTTCTATTTTCTTTTATATTTTTATTTTTAATGGAATATAGTTGCTTTGCGAGGTTGTGCTAGTTTCTACTGTATAGTAAACTGAATCAGCTATACATATACATATATGCTCTCCTTTTTGGATTTCCTTTCCATTTAGGTCACATAGAGTATTGAGTAGAGTTTGCTGTGCTCTATAGTAGATTCTCATTAGTTATCTATTTTATACATAGTTTCAATAGTGTTCTTAATGGCTGGGATTTTCATAATGGTACATGAGCATTGGCCTCAACTAAAACTCTTGGGCTGAATTAGACCCTAAAAGAAGAATCAGCCTGTCTTTTGATGCTTTAAAGCCAGGCACTAACTTCTCCTCCCTTGCTATCAAAGTCCTAAGTGGCATCTTCCAATACAAGGTTGCTTGATCTACATTAAAAATCTGTTTACTGCAGTCACTCCCATTTGATTGTCTTGGCTAGATATTCTGGATAACTTGCTGAACTTCTCCGTCAGCACCTGCTGCTTCTCTTTGCACTTTTACATTATGGAGACAGCCTCTTTCCTTAAACCTCATGAACCAGCCTCTGCTAGCTACAAACTTTACTTCTGCATTTCAGCATAAGCATGCCTTGGAGATATTGTGGCTTTAGCTCTAGACCACCAAAATAAAACAGATATCACAATAAAGCAAGTCAGAAATGTTTTGATTCCCAGTGCATATAAAATTTATTTTCACACTATAATGTAGCCTATTAAGTATACAATAGTATTATGTCTAAAAAGCACTGTTTTGCTGTTGTTGGTTAGTCACTAAGTCGTCTTCAATTCTTTTGTGACCCTGTGGACTGTAGCCCACCAGGCTCCTCTGTCCATGGGATTGCCAGGCAAGAATACTAGAGTGGGTTACCATTCCCTTCTCTAGGGGATCTTCCCGACCAGGGATCAAACCTGCATCTCCTCCATTACAGGTGGATTCTTTACCACTGAGCCACCTCGGAAGCCCAAAAGCATTGTACATACCTTAATTTAAAATAGTTTATTACTAAAAATGAGGCTTCCCAGGTGGTGAAGGGGTAAAGAATCTGCCTGCCAATGCAGGAGATACAAGAGACACAGGGTCCGATCCCTGGGTCAGGAGTGAGAAGATCCCCTGGAGTAGGAAGCGGCAACCCACTCCAGTATTCTTGCCTGAATAGTCCATGGACAGGCTATATTCCATGGAATTGCAAAGAGTTGGGCACAACTGAGCATGTATTTATGCCACATACTAAATGCATGCATGCCACATTACTAAAAATGCTAAATAACATCTAGGCTTTGGAAAACTACAAATTTTCTTTGGTAGTAACATCAAAAATTACTGACCACAGACCACAATAACAATTATAACAGTAATGAAAATGTTTGATATAGCATAAGCATTAACAACTGTGACACAAAGACACAGATAAGGAAATACTGTTGGAAAAAATGGTGTGTAGATTTTCTGGATGCACACTTGCCAGAAACCTTTAGTTTGTTAAAAAAAAAAAAAAGAAAGAAAGAAGTATCTAAGAAACTCAATAAAGCAAAGCACCATAAGAAGAAGATACCTATATGATTTCTAAATATCTTCTCCTGGTCTATTGTCTGTCTTTCATTTTCTAATGGTGATTTTCAAAGACCAGAAAATGCTAACTTTGATGATTTTCTATTTATCATAACTTTTCCTCTTTTATGGGGTCATGTATTTGGTGTTGTACCTACTAAATCTTTGTCTATCCAATTATATGTATATAATTGAGAGTCCCTTGGACTGCAAGGAGATCCAACCAGTCCATCTTAAAGAGATAAGTCCTGGGTGTTCATTGGAAGGCCTGATACTGAAGCTGAAACGCCAATACTTTGGCCACCTGATGCGAAGAGCTGACTCATTTAAAAAGACCCTGATGCTGGGAAAGATTGAGGGCAGGTGGAGAAGGGGACAACAGAGGATGAGATAGTTGAATGGCATCACCGACTCAATGGACATGAATTTGGGTAAACTGGGAGTTGGTGATGGACAGGGAAGCCAGGCGTGCTGCAGTCCATGTGGTCGCAAAGAGTCGGACATGACTGAGCGACTGAACTGAACTGATCCAATTATATGTGTGGTAGTGGTGCTTTAGTCGCTAAGTTGTGTCCAACTCTTGCAATCCCATGGACTGTAGCCTGTCAGGCTCCTCTGTCTATGAGATTCTCCAGGCAAGAATACTGGAGTGGGTTGCCATTTCCTTCTCAGGGGATTTTCCCGATCCAGGAATCAAACATGGGTCTCCTGCGTTGCAGGCAGATGATTTACCAACTGAACTATGAGGGAAGCCCCAATTATATATATGTACATATGTATATATACATATATATATGTATATATACATATCTATATATAAAAATATACATATTGTTTTACAGATTCTTTTCCACTTATAAGTTATGACAATATAATGAATATATTTTCCTGTGCCATATAGTAAATCTTTGTAGTTTATCTACTTTATACATAGTTGTGTGAATCTGTTAATCCAGTACTCCTAATTAATCCCTCCCACCAGCTTTATTTTTGATCTAGCATTAAATTAGAATGTGATGTAGAACACAGACAATCTGCTAGGAAATTGCAGACAGACATAAATCTCATCCTTTTCTTTATACTCTGTCAGATACAACCCATTTCATAAATGTTCTCAAAATATATAATAACTAGTACTCAGGCAAGACGACTTGACAGCACTGTGTATCACATGTGGTTCATTCCCATTTCACCAGACAGAGTATTCACCTGTGTATGCTAATTGGCTTTATTTAAAGTAAAAATAAACTTCTCATGTCATTATGACAGTAGGCACTTTTGCCACTTTAGCTGAGGTGCCTGCTCACGTTAAGTTCCTACCCTCCCTCAGAAACTGAAAAATAGGTGCACTCTTTTCCTTGATGACAACATTTCAAAAAGATGTTTCTCAGGTCCTGGAGAAAGACAGCTGTGGCTGTGAGGATGTTATCTCTAGGCAACAAGAAATCAAGATAAGGATATTGACCCATGGTAGGAGCTCAGTACATTTTAACAGTGAAATCCGGAGTCTCTGGAAAAAGGCTTATTCAGCTTTTGAAAAGATTTACATATTTTTTGTAGTTTTAATTGTACAGATTTTTCCTTTTCTTGGTTAAATTTATTCTGAAGTATTTTATTGTTTTTGATGCTTTATGAATGTGGGGGATTTCTTTATTTTATTTTTTTCAGATGCTTTACCATTAGTGGTATGAAATACAGTTGATTTCCCTTTGTTGATTTTGTATCTCGCTGTTTTTCTAAAATTAATTCCAACAGTTTTTTTGACTGATTCTTTTTAATTTTCTATATATAGGATAATATGATCAGCAAATAATGACAAAAGTATACAAAACTTCACTGAAACAAATTGAAGACATAAGCAAATGTAAGGATACCCCATGTTTATGGATCATAAGCATTAATATTGTTAAAATGGCCTCCTTACCCAAAGCCATCTACAGATTCAATGCAATCCCTATCAAAATACTAAAGGCATTATTCATAGAAATAGAAGAAACAATCCTAAAATTTGTATTAAACCACAGAAGATCCTGAAGAGACAAAGCAATTCTGAGGAAAAAGAACAAAGCTGGAGGCATCACATTTCTAGATAGCAAACTACATTGCAAAGCCATAATAATAAAAATAGTATGTTACTGGCACAAAAAATAGATGCATCGACCAATGAAGCAGAATAGAGAGCCCACAATTAAATCCAGGCATACACAGTCACTTTGATAACGGAAATAAGAACAACCAATGGGGGAAAGATAGTCTCTTCAGGGAATGGTATTCAGAAAACTGGAGAAACATCTGCAGGCAATGAAATGGGACCACTATCTCACACTACTAACAAAAATTAACTGGAAATAAATCAAAGACTTAAGCATAAAAGACATGATACCACAAAGTTCTTAGAAGAAAACATAGGGGGAAAGTTAATCACTATTTGTCTTGGCAATAAATTTTTGGGGCACTATGTAAAAAACACAAATAGTGAAAGAAAAAAATTAAAAAGAAGATTACATCAAACTCAGAACTGTATAGCAAATGGGACAATTAGCAAAATGAAATGACAATCTAGAGATTGGAAGACATCTTTGCAAATTATATACTGGATAAGACATTATAATAAAAAATATCTTGTCCCATCACTCCATGGCAAATGAATGGGGAAACAGTGGAAACAGTGGCTGACTTTATTTTTCTGGGTCACAAAATCACTACAGATGGTGATTGCAGCCATGAAATTAAAAGACGTTTGCTCCTTGGAAGGAAAGTTATGACCAACCTAGACAGCATATTAAAAAGCAGAGACATTGCTTTGCCAACAAAGGTCCATCTAGTCAAGGCTATGGTTTTCCCAGTAGTCATGTATGGATGTTAGAGTTGGGCTATAAAGAAAGCTGAGCACCAAAGAATTGATGCTTTTGAACTGTAGTGTTGGAGAAGACTCTTCAGAGTCCCTTGGACTTCAAGGAGATCCAGCCAGTCCATCCTAAAGAAGATCAGTCTTGGGTGTTCATTGGAGGGACTGATGCTGAAGCTGAAATTCCAATACTTTGGCCACATGATGCGGAGAGCTGACTCATTGGAAAAGACCCTGATGCTGGGAAAGATTAAGGACAGGAGGAGAAGGGGACAACAGAGGATGAGATGGTTGGATGGCATCACCGACACAATGGACATAGGTTTGGGTGGATTCTGGGAGTTGGTAATGGACAGGGAGGCCTGCATGCTGTGGTTCATGGGGTCACAAAGAGTTGGACATGACTGAGGGATTGAACTGAACTGATACACAGAACTCAGTCAACTCAATAACACCACCAAAAAGCAATCAAATTAAAAAACATACATAAGAATTAAACTAAAGAAGAAGGAAATTACAACACACTCCAGCATTCTTGGAAATGCCATGGACAGAGGATCCATGGACTATGGACCATGGTCCATGAGGTCACAAAAAGTTGGACACAACTTAGCAACTAAACAACAACAACAACAAGAATTAAATAAACATTTCTTCATAAAGGACATTGAAATGGCCAAGAGATATGAAAAGATGCTCAACATCACTAAACATCAGGAATATGGAAATCAAGACTACAATGAGACATCCAACCTCACATGTGATGAATGCCTACCATCAAGAGGACAAGAGATAACAGGTGCTATCAAGGATGTGGTGAAAAGGGAAGCTTTTATACATTATTGATAGAAATGCAAATTGGTGTGACCAGTATGGAAGGCAATATGGTGTTTTCTCAAAATATTAAAAATAGACTCACCATACCATCCAGATTTCTACTTCTGGGGAAATACCAAAGGAAATGAAAATGGGATTTCAACTAGTTATATGTGCCTCCACGTTTATTACAGCATTATTCACAGTAGCCAAAACACAGAGAAAAAAAAAATGTCCATAATGAGTTGTTGATAATGAGTTCTTAAGACTTTTTATGCTTGAAGTAGTACTCTCATTAACATTAAAACAATTTTTTACAGTACAAATTTAAATAATCCTTCTGCTTCTTGAGGTTGGAGTATTTTGACCTTTGTGTAGATGTATTTTCAGGGTTTTACTCAAAACTGGGTAAAGTTTTTCATCACTTATTCAAATTATTTTTGTCTTCTTTCCTCCTTTTAGAAACTTCAGGAACACTTATACTAATCTGAAATTGTCCAACAACTTACTGATCTGTTCAGTTCAGTTCAGTTTCTCTGTTGCGTCCAACTCTTTGCAACCTCATGGACTGCAGCACACCAGGTTTGAATGTCCATCGCCAACTCCTGGAGCTTGCTCAAACTCATGACCATCCAACTGGTAATGCCATCTAACCATCTCATCTTCTGTAGTCCCCTTCTCCTCCTGTCTTCAATCTTTCCCAGTATCAGGGTCTTTTCCAATGAATCAGGTAGCCAAAGTATTGGAGCTTCAGCTTTAGCATCAGTCTTTCCAACGAATACTTAGGACTGATACTGATACTCAGTTCAACAAAAGACTCACTGATACTCAGTTCATTTTTGTTGCTGTTGGAGCTTTTTTTCCTCTGAATTTTAATTGGGATAGTTTCTATTGCTACACTTTCAAAGTAACTTACTTTTCCTTTTACACAATGTTTAATTTGCTGTTAAAAACAGCCATTGTATTCTTATATCAAATATTGCAGTTTTCATTTTAAGCAGCTTGTTTTTATTTCTGTCATGTCTATAGTTTATATACATAAGACATTTATGACTATGTAAGTGCCCATTCCTTGAGTTCTTCTTTGAATCACTTTTTAATAACTTACTGTTTCCCTTGTTAATTAATATATAAAATCAAATAATTGGCATTAGTTCATCTTATATTTGGATAGTAGGGATTTTTACCTATTTAAAAATTATCACTTAAAAAAGTATAAGTGTAATATTCCATTGAGTGGACTTTTCTTAACTACTGCCCTATCGATGAATATTTGGATTTTTTTTTTTTTTTTTTGCAATTACAGATTGATCATGTATTCTTCATGTACATGGCTTATTTATTCTACTTTAAAACTTTTATTCAGGGAAAGGTCAAAATACATGTCAATCAGCTCAGTTCAGTCGCTCAGTCGTGTCCGACTCTGTGACCCCATGGACTGCAGCATGCCAGCCTCCCTGTCCATCACCAACTCCTGGAGTTTACTCAAACTCATGCCCATTGAGTCGGTGATGCCATCTAATCATTTCATCCTCTATCATCCCCTTCTCCTCCTGCCTTCAATCTTTCCCAGCATCAGTTCAGTTCAGTTGCTTAGTCATGTCCTACTCTTTGCGACCCCATGAACCGCAGCACGCCAGGCTTCCCTGTCCATCACCAACTCCCAGAGTCCACCCAAACCCATGTCAATTGAGTCGGTGATGCCGTCCAACCATCTCATCCTCTGTTGTCCCCTTCTCCTCCTGCCCTCAATCTTTCCCAGCATCAGGGTCTTTTCAAATGAGTCAGCTCATTTGGCCAAAGTATTGGAATTTCAGCTTCAACATCAGTCCTTCCAATGAACACCCAGGACTGATCTCTTTTAGGATGGACAAGTCAAAAGAAATAATCCTTTTTGAAGCTCATTATACAAATTGCTTAAATTGGACTTTAGTTATTAGTAACTCAACTTACTAGTGTGGCTGACCATTTCTAACATATATTGTTAGTTGTAGTTAGTTTTACTGTAAATATAATGTATTTTCAGTGTTAAGTAGTTCTGTTATGGAATATCTCAATTAAAAATTGAAGATGCATAATAGAATTTTTATTCTATTTTTTGTTAACTATAGCAGTTAATAATCAAAAACTTAATAAACTCTGAGCTTGCTAGTTTAATATTTTTAAAGTTGGTGCTACTGTAGGACCTTCTGGAACTAGGCTCTTGCTGTAGGCACTTTCTATCTTTATAAAGTTCTCATTTAAGATGATTTAAAGTTACCAGGGGCATGTATGTCATAAAGACTCATTTCTGAAATTAAAATAAATAGTTAAGTAATGCCAAGTGAGTTCCTGTGAATATATGTTTGAATGTATGTGTATTTTTCATTTGGTAAAATTTCTTTAAATAATAATTCTTTACCTTTTATGTCTAATAGTAGTCAGAGAAGTTGCATGAGAAAAAAATGATCTTCAGTATCAGTCAACTGCCTTCCATTTCACAGTCCTCACCTATTGACTTGTCATCACCTATATAGTTCAGAAGCTACTTACCCCTCACAATATTTTAAATGTAACTTTGTTGATATTTCTACTAATGCTTTTGATCTAATTGAAACTTAATTATTGTAGTATTGTTATTTTAGAATTAGATTGAAATTCAAATCAAATTAAGTAGAAATGACAATCAGTGCTCTTAAAGTAAACTGAAAATTGGGACTGGAACTTAATCAAAATTTACAATTGAAAATCATTACATTGGATTGTACTCAAGTTCAAAAATAGATCTATTTATAAACTTGTGGAGAGACAGTTACATCACCTGGCCATTTATTTATTATGTTTACATACTTTTACTAAAAATGTTTAATAAGTATCTGTTGTGTGTCAGACTAAATATTGGTAAGTGGTATTGGTAAATAAAAATATAAGTATCATGCTGTTTTTGCCTTGAGGGCAGTTTAGATATGCTGGTAAAATAGTTTCACAGAATTAGAAAATGGGAAGGACCAACTCTTTCTGGATGAAGAGAGGTTCATAAATAAGTGCATGTTTTATTTGATCTGAAAAACGGTTATATTAACATTTCTGAGGTGAGGGGAAAAGTGCCAGGCAGAAAAGGCAAAAAGAAAAAGAGAAAAATTTTACCCTGTGGTTATGGAAGAAGGCACAGTCTATATAAGTTTTGTAAAGAAATAAATACAATGAGAGATTTGATGGAGAGAAATTAGATTTGGATCAAATAATGCAAAATCAGTGTGGATATTATAGTATTTTGACCTTTTCCTACAGGGAATTTTAGGGCCTTGAAGGAAATAATTTAATCTGCAAAACTGATAGCACAGTAAAAACTATTGCACATAAGTTAATTAGGAAGCTCTTACAATAATCTTAATAAAAACTCTAGTAGTTAGAATTAAGATGATGAAATGGATCAAAGAACTGTGATAGGTAGAATTTTAGAATGAAATAGAAAGAAGAATTTTCCAAACTCTTGGTAGTTAGTATCGGGTCCTGGCTTTCATATCATTTTATCAGGCATAACTTTATAAAAATATCAATTTCAACTATAATTACTGTTATTACTATTATTAGTATCGATATTTGGTATTGTGATAGGGTAGACGGCCATGGGATGAGGCCAAAAATTTAAAAATAATAATAATAATAAAGCAAGTAAGTAAATAAATATACAAATGACTATGTACCTTCACTTTATTGAGATCATTACAAAATAAATAATTTTGAATTATTTTTCTCTCAGTATTTTCTAAAGGAAGTGTTCATTAAAGGTCTATTTTTTCTTGAAGTATATTGGATACATTCAAGTTTCTTCATTTACATTACTAAATTTACCACACTTCTCAAATAAACTTTTTATAGTGAATTAATAGACTTTGAATGTAGAACAGCTTTAAATTTACAGAAAAATTGAGCACAGTACAGAGATTGTCTCTCCCATATTTAGGGAGATTGTCTCTCCCTATTTCCCCTACTAATAGCATCATGCATTGGTATGATATATTCGATACAATTAATTATTGTCATGTCATATTTAAAGTTCACTTTATCACTGGTTTTATCATTAGAATTTTTGAAAATAAGCAAATAAAATTTACAAAATATATCTACCTATGTGAGATGTATTCAGTCTCACTCTGACATAGAACTATGACACCATTCTTAGGTATTTCTATAAGTAAATCAGCAGGTAATTCTCATTTCATACATTTAAGTGTTATTACTCAATTGGGTTACTTTGGTGGCTCAGTGGTAAAAATTCACCTGCTAATGCAGGAGACATGGGTTCGATCTCTGGTCCAGGAAGGAAGGGGCAACCCACTCCAGTATTCTTGCCTGGGAAATCCCATGGACAGAGGAACCTGGCAGGCTATAGTCCATGGGGTCACAGTGAGTCGGACATGACTTAGCAACTGAGCAACAGCAACAACATTCAATTACTGAATATACTTTCTTTAAGCTGCTGTATTTAGAATATTAAATTAGCCAAAACAAAATATAATCAGTAACCATTAATTAAAAGATAACTGCAAATTGTAACATTTATAATAACAGCAATAAAAGTAACAGTAGTGCTAATAACAATTATGCCTAATTTTTTTGAGAACTTACTTGTTACCAGACATTTGTACTTTATATGCATTCCTTCATTTGAGTCTCTTAATATCATAAATCTAGTTTTGGTATCTCTATTTTATAGATAACAGAAGTAATACAAAGATTAAAAAAATTGAGTATTATACAGCTAGTACACTACAGAAGGGGGATTGGCTACAAAACTATCTGATTCAAAAAAAAAAAAAAAAAATTACTCTCTAACCACAATTTATGCTTGCTTTTTCCCTTGTGCCAACCCTCAGAACTTCCTAAATTACTCTTCTGCAAACAAGAAGAAAGTGAATGAAATTTTATTTTTTATAACTTGTGAAGGTAATATCATAATAGTGAATAGTAAAGATTTTAAATGAGCAAAATTAATGCTAAATGTGATCCAAAGCATACTAAATATTGCCTAATTTCTATATAAAGACTTTAAAATAAAAAAAGTGGTTCAAACAGGTTATCCTTGATAATAACTTACTTGAAACTTACAGTTTTTCTTTTTTAAATATACTTAAAATTCTTTATAAAATATTTCAGTGTATGTGCTCCTGTGCTGGAAAGGACCAAGTCTTCCACAACTGAAAACAACATTTATTTATATATGGATCATTTATTCCATTTGTCCAGACATGACTGTAGGCATTGTTTCTCTGTAAACAACCAGAAATAATTTGCCAATCTCAAAAAAAAGTGGTTAATTTTTACTAATTGTTGATGAATTTCTGCAAAATGATAAATCATCTTTCTACCATGTTTCTGTAAGTAATATAAACATCTTTTAATGATACCCAGAGCAAAATAACCATCACAAAAATTTTTGGAAGGTTAGTGTCAGGAAGCATTTAACAGGAGGCTTCCTGTGTGCTGTTTTCAATCTGTCAGGAAATCTTTGGCCCTTATTAATTTCTGAATATTCAGGAATTAGGAGGAGAGGCATGCCTTTCCCAGGGCTGAGGAATTCAGGCATCTTCTTTGTTAGTTTCTCATTATAGTGATAAGTACCCTCTTCTCTCTTTAATAGGGATCGCCTTGTGTTTTGTAAGTCTGGAATTTCAATCTTTATCTTTGCTGAGAATAACTACCTTGTAAGACAGTATATATGCCCACACCATGTTGATTAAAACACCTTTGCTCCATCAGAACTTTGGTTCCCATTTCTTTCTTTCTGTCTGTCTTTCTATCTTTCTTTCTCTTCCTCTCTTTCTCTTTATCTCTTTATTTCTGGCTGATTCCCTGAAACGTGAAAGCCAGCTGCATAACCCGGGGAATATTAGCCTCTTTCCTTCTTTCACTTTCTCATCGTCGACTCCAGACCACCAAGTTCCGGTCCATTAAAGGACCAACAGGTTAGCAAGCTAGAGTCTGAGAGCATTTAAAAAATATTTGGGAAAATATTTTTTGCAGTCATAAAATTAAAATAAGCTTGCGTAAGTGTTTCAAGGCCTCAAATATCCAATAATAAGTCAATAATTAATTCCTGTGATTAATAAAATAAGAAACAGCTACATAAGCATGTGAGTGTGATTGTAAAAGGAAACATCTCAGAAATATAACTGTTCTTAACTTTTCAATGAGGTAGAGGGAGATATATGAAACATACATTAGGAGACAATTAGGTTTATTAAAAGCATTTCAGGTCTATCAGGTTTTGTACTTAAGTTTTTAAAGTGCAGTCTTTAATAAATTGTTAAATATACTTAACAAATATATCTTAAAAGACACATTAAATAGTGTGTAAATTGTACCCATCTATGTCCTAAAGTTTCTGAGAGATAATTGTAGCTATTATTTATTAAGAAAGAAGTTTAGTGATTATGTTAAGGACTGTGGTTATTACGTAAGGGTGAATATCTACGTGTGTGCTAAGTTGCTTCAGTCGTGTCCGACTCTTTGCGACCTTATGGACTGCAGCCCACCAGACTCCTCTGTCCATGGGATTCTCCAGGCAAGAATACTGGAGTGGGTTGCCATACCCTCCTCCAGGGGATCTTCCCAACCCAGGGATCGAACCTGGGTCTCTTGTGGCTCCCACATTTAGGTGGGTTCTTTTACCACTGAGCCACTGGGGAAGCCCTAAGGGTGAATGTAGGACTTCATTATTTAGAAAAGGAACCAGAGGAAATAAAAGATAAGACTTAACAACATGTTTCCACCTGCATAAACAACGGAGAGCTACAAAAGGATTCATAGCAGAGTTCGCATCTGAGAGAAGTCTTAAAGGGTAAGATTTCAAGGGCTAGACTAGGTATAGAAAGACTATTTTATGGAAGGTAAAAAAGAAAGCCTTGTAGGAGCACAGACAGATTTAAATACTATTGAAGAAATGGTTAGAAAGAAAGGTTAAGTGAATTAGGAAGGTATTTTGAAAATTTGAGAGGGTAATATTACTTGCAAAAAATCAAAATTGCTATCATTCACTCATTGAAAGCCAACGTATTTCAGTAAGTGTCAGCCACTGTGGTTATCAAATCACAGTGTATTGTGGGAATAGAGATTAATAAACAGACCACTAAGTTGTCCTTTAGTAAATCCTACAGTAAGTGCAAGTTCTTTTAAAGGACATAGGAACATATGGGAGAGTCACCATTGTAAGATATTCAGAAGAAGATATAAAGGAAGTTACAACTAAGCTCATATAAATAGCTGGAAAAACATTATTCAAAATAGCAGAAACAGCATATGCAAAGTATAGAAGCTAACAGTGATCATACTACAGAAAAATCTTTATATATGCCAGAAAACTGAGAATAAAAAATAGAGAGTGCTTTGGCAAAAAGAAAATTAAATTCATGGACTTTAGTATTAGATAGATCATGATCCAGATCCTATGACTTAATAATTAGTTGTTAAACCTTAGCCAAGTTAATTAACTTCTCTTAACTTAAATTGTTCTTCTGTAGAATGGTGATAATAATTAAATATGGAGATAATAATTAAAGATTTACTGAGCATGGCTCCACAAATCAGAACAAGACCCTGTATCCCCCTCAGTCAATCTCTCCCAACAGGAAGCTTCCATAAGCCCCTTATCCTTCTCCATCAGAGGGCAGAAAGAATGAAAACCACAATCACAGAAAACTAACCAATCTGATCACAAGGACCACAGCCTTGTCTAACTCAATGAAACTATGAGCCAAGCCATGTAGGGTCACCAAGACAGAAAAGTCACAGTGGAGAGTTCTGACAAAACATCATCCACTGCAGAAGGGAATGCAAACCACGTTAGTATTCTTGCCATGAGAACCCCATGAATAGTATGAAAAGGTAAAAAGTTAAGACACTGAAAGATGAACTCCCAAGGTCGATAGGTGCCCAATGTGCTATCAGAGATCAGTGGGGAAATAACTGCAGAAGTAATGAAGAGACAAAACCAAAGCAAAAACAAAACCCAGTTGTGGATGTGACTGGTGATGGAAGGAAAGTCTGAGGCTATAAAGAGCAATATTGCATAGGAACCTGGAATGTTACATCCATGAATCAAGGCAAATTGGAACTGGTCAAACAGGAGATGGCAAGAGTGAACATCAACATTTTAGGAATCAGCAAACTAAAATGAACTGGAATGGGTGAATTTAACTCAGATGACCATTATATCCACTACTGTGGGCAAGAATCTCTTAGAAGAAATGGAATAGCCCTCATAGTCAACAAAAGTGTCCAAAATGCAGTACTTGGATGCAATCTCAAAAACAACAGAATGATCTCTATTCGTTTCCAAGGCAAACCATTCAATATCACAGTAATCCAAGTATATGCCCCGACCAGGAATGCTGAAGAAGTTGAAGCTGAACGGTTCTATGAAGACCTACAATACCTTCTAGAACTAACCCCCCAAAAGATGTCCTTTTCATTATAGGAGACTGGAATGAAAACACAGGAAATCAAGAGATACCTGGAGTAACAGGCAAATTTGGCCTTGAAGTACAACACCAAGTAGGTGAAAGGCTAACAGAGTTTAGCCAAGAGAATGCACTTGTTGTAGCAAAGACCCTCTTCCAACAACACAAGATAAGACTCTACACATGGACATCACCAGATGGTCAATACCGAAATCAGATTGATTATATTCTTTGCAGCCAAGGATGGAGAAGTCTATCCAGTCAGCAAACACTAGACAGGAAGCTGACTGTGGCTCAGATCATGAATTCCTGATTGCCAAATTCAGACTTAAACTGAAGAAAGTAGGGCAAACCACTAGACCATTCAGGTATGGCCTAAATCAAATCCCTAATGATTATACAGTGGAAGTGACAAATAGATTCAAGGGATTAGATCTGGTAAACAGAGCACCTGAAGAACTGTGGATGCAGGCCTGTGGCATTGTACAGGAGGCAGTGATCAAGACCATCCCCAAGAAAAAGAAATGCAAATAGGCAAAATGGTTATCTGAGGATGTCTTACTAATAGCTGAGAAAAGAAGAGAAGGGAAAGGCAAAGGAGAAAAGGAAATATAAACCCATTTGAAAGCAGAGTTTTATAGAATAGCAAAGAGAGATAAAAAAAAGAAAAGCCATCCTCAGTGATCAATGCAAAGAAATAGAGGAAAACAACAGAATGGGAAAGACTAGAGACCTCTTCAAGAAAATTAGAGATACCAAGGGAACATTTGATGCAAAGATGGGCACCATAAAGGAGAGAAATGGTATAGATGTAACAGAAGCAGAAGATAAAAAGAGGTGGCAAGAGTACACAGAAGAACTATACAAATAAGATCTTCATGACCCAGATAACCACGATGGTATGATCACTCACCTAGAGCCAGACACCCTGGAACGTGAAATCAAGTGGGCCTTAGGAAGCATCACTATGAACAAAGCTAGTGGAGGTGATGGAATTTCAGTTGAGATATCTCAAATCCTAAAAGATGATTCTCTGAAAGTGTTACACTCAGTATACCAGCAAATTTGGAAAAGTCAGCAGTGATCACAGGAATGGAAAAGGTCAGTTTTCATTCCAATCCCAAAGAAAGGAAATGCTAAAGAATGCTCAACCTACTGTACAATTGCACTCATCTCACACACTAGTAAAGTAATGCTCAAAATTCCTCAAGCCATGCTTCAAAGGTACATGAACTGTGAAATTCCAGATGTTCAAGCTGGATTTAGAAAAGGCAGAGGAACCAGATATCAAATTGCCAACATGTGTTGGATCCTCAAAAAAGCAAGAGTTCCAGAAAAACATCTATTTCTGCTTTATTGATTATGCCAAAGCCTTTGACTGTGTGGATCACAACAAACTATGGAAAATGCTTAAAGAGATGGGAATACCAGACCACCTGACCTGCCTCTTGAGAAATCTGTATGCAGGTCAGGAAGCAACAGTTAGAACTGGACATGGAACAACAGACTGGTTCCAAATTGGGAAAGGAGTAAGTTAATGGTGTATATTGTCACCCTGCTTATTTAACTTATATGCAGAGTACATCATAAGAAATGCCAGGCTAGATGAAGCACAAGCTGGAATCAAGATTGCTGGGAGAAATATCAATAACCTCAGATATGCAGATGACACCACCCTTATGGCAGAAAGCAAAGAAGAACTAGAGCCTCTTGATGAAAGCGAAAGAAGAGAGTGAAAAAATTGGCTTAAAAGTCAACATTCAGAAAGCTAAGATCATGGCACCTGGTCCCAATACTTCAATGCAACTAGATGGGGAAACAATGGAAACAGTGACAGACTATTTTAGGGGGGCTCCAAAATCACTGCAGATGGTGACTGCAGCCATGAAATTAAAAGACTCTTGCTCCTTGGAAGAAAAGCTATGACCAACCTAGACAGCTTATTAAAAAAGCAGAGCCATTTACTTAGCTAACAAACACCCATATGGTCAAAGCTATGGTTTTCCAGTTGTCTTGAATGGGTGTGAGAGTTGGACTATAGAAAAAGCTGAGTGCCAAAGAATTGATGCTTTTGAACTGTGGTGTTGGGGAAAACTGAGTGTCCCTTGGACAACAAGGAGATCCAACTAGTCCATTCTAAAGGAATTCAGTCCTGAATATTCATTGGAAGGACTGATGTTGAAGCTGAAACTCTAATACTTTGACTCATTTAAAAAGACCCTGATGCTGGGGAATACTGAAGGCAGGAGGAGAAGGGGAAGATAGAGGATGAGATGATTGGATAGCATCACTGACGCTATGGACCTGAGTTTGAGTAAGCTCCGGGAGTTGGTAATGGACAGGGAAGCCTGGCATGCTGCAGTCCATATCATCGCATGAGCAACTGAACTGAACTGAACTGAAGTGCTAAAGGAATAAAAGTGGTAGTAGTGGTTGTTATGAGCTGTCTACACATGGGGACCTTGTCTATTGGTCATTGCATTAGTAATATTTTGAATAGTACCTGACACATAGTAAGTTATTGATTAGTGTTTTGGAATAATTTAATGTTGTTCTAAGTTATTTTCACAGAATCCAAGGAAATAGACTTCTGATACAGTGGATGGCTAAGTCTTTTAAATGCACCCATATGAGAACAATCCTTAAATATCATTTTCTTGGATTATCAAACAAGTAAGTGGGACTTCCCTGGTGGTTTAGAGGCTAAGACTTAGCTTTCCCAATGCAGGGAATTTGAGGGCTTGAGACACACTAAATTTATTTAACCAAATAAGTTAATTTTGTTAACGTTACATGATAAAAAGGGTTACTTTGCTGGAGTTGTGAATGTCAGTAGAGAGGGGATATGACTGGCATTTGAATGGCTGAGATCAGTCCCATGGGCTCCAAGTACAAGCAGCAATATATGAAACATGTTTTTCATGCTGTACTGACCGATCTGTTATTCTCTTCTCTAAGATTGAAGACTAAGGATATAGTCCATATCTTTCCCTTAGAAGAAGATGTGTGTCATATGACACAAAAAGACTAGATAACTAAACACTGCTAACTTGCTGAAATCCCATATGCCTAAGTGTATGCATAAGTGAAGCTTATTCAGTGAAGAAATTGTTTTACAAGCAAAACAATATGACAATAGTTTCACAGAGAAGTAGAAGATAATTATGGCATTAGTTCCTATATTTCTAATAAGGAGTCAGCAAACTTTTTTTTTTTTTTTCCTGTGAAGTTCAGTTCAGTTTTGTTGCTCAGTCGTGTCTGACTCCTTGCGACCTCATGAATCGCAGCACGCCAGGCCTCCCTGTCCATCACCAACTCCCGGAGTCTACCCAAACTCAGTCCATCAAGTCGGTGATGGCATCCAGCCATCTCATTCTCTAGCGTCCCCTTCTCCTCCTGCCCCCAATCCTTCCCAGCATCAGGGACTTTTCCAATGAGTCAACTTTTCACATGAGGTGGCCAAAGTATTGGAATTTCAGCTTCAGCATCAGTCCTTCCAATGAACACCCAGGACTGATCTCCTTTAGGATGGACTGGTTGGATCTTCATGCAGTCCAAGGGACTCTCAAGAGTCTTCTCCAACACCACAGTTCAAAAGCATCAATTCTTTGGTGCTCAGCTTTCTTCACAGTCCAACTCTCACATCTATACATGACTACTGGAAAAACCATAGCCTTGACTAAACGGACATTTGTTGTCAAAGTAATGTCTCTGCTTTTTAATATGCTATCTAGGTTGGTCATAACTTTTCTTCCAAGGAGCAAGCGTCCCCTAATTTCATGGCTGCAGTCACCATCTGCAGTGATTTTGGAGTCCCCCAAAATAAAGTCTGACACTGTTTCCACTGTTTCCCCATCTATTGCCCATGAAGTGATGGGACCAGATGACATGATCTTAGTTTTCTGAATGTTGAACTTTAAGCCAACTTTTTCACTCTCCTGTTTTACTTTCATCAAGAGGCTCTTTCGTTCTTCTTCACTTTCTGCCATAAAGGTGGTGTCATCTGCATATCTGAGGTTATTGATATTTCTCCTGACAATCTTGATTCCAGCTTGTGCTTCTTCCAGCCCAGCATTTCTCATTATGTATTCTGCATAGAAATTAAATAAGCAGGGTGACAATATATAGCCTCCACATACTCCTTTTCCTATTTGGAACCAGTCTGTTAGTCCATGTCCAGTTCTAACTGTTGCTTCCTGACCTGCATACAGGTTTCTCAAGAGACAGGTCAGATGGTCTGGTACTCCCATCTCTTTAAGAATTTTCCACAGTTTATTGTGAGCCACACAGTCAAAGGCTTTGGCATAGTCAATAAAGCAGAAATAGATGTTTTTCTGGAGCTCTCTTGTTTTTTCTATGATCCAGGAAGTGTTGGCAATTTGATATCTTGTTCCTTTGCCTTTTCTAAATCCAGCTTGAACATCTGGAAGTTCATGGTTAACATATTGCTGAAGCCTGTCTTGCAGATTTTTGAGCATTACTTTACTAGTGTGTGAGATGAGTACAATTGTGTGGTAGTTCGAGCATTCTTTGGCATTGCTTTCTTTGAAGAGCCACATAATAGTTTAGGCTCCATGAGTCAAAAGGAATCTGTTCTGACTATTTAATTCTAATATTTTAGACCAGGGATTCTCAGTCCCGGGGTCATGAACTGGTACTGGTCCATGGACTTTTAGGAAACAAGCCTCACAGAAGGAGGTAAGCAGCAGGCAATCAAGCAAAGCTTCATCTCTTGGACACTCACCATTGCTCACATTGCTGCCTGATTCCACTTCCTAATACAAGCATCAGGTTAGTTGGGGCATTAGATTCTCAGAGGAGCAGGAATTTTATTGCACTTGAATCATCCTGAAACCATCAGCCCCACTCTACCCTGGGTCCATGGTAAAACTGTCTTACATGAAACCACTCCCTGGTGCCAAAAAGGTTGGGGATTGCTACTCTAGACAGAAAATTGCCAAGGCAATGCGCATGCAAGTAAATACGAATGTGTTTCAATAAAAATGTATTTACATAAAAATTTAAGTAGAGAGAGGACTATAACTCTTGCACTGGATATAGTCCGTGTACCTTGGTCTCCTTGCCCAGACACTAGATACTATTTGTGCACTATCTCATTTAATGTTCATATCTATAGGAAGTAGACATTTGTATTCCTCATTTAAAATAAGGAAACTGAGGAATAGATTGGTTAAACAAAATGCTATTCAGGTAATAATAGTAGATCTAGAATTTGTAACCATATTTTCTTGACATTCTAATCATATTAATTAGTCTCCTGGTGAAGTGCTTATATTAGTCAAGATTAATTTCATCTCCAAATAACCAAGATCACAGAATAATAGCAGTTTTAAAGAATTACACATTATGTCAGAAATTTGCCCCAAGACTGAAGTGGAAGCTCACGATGACAATAATTATACATTTCTTTCATCTTGTCACTCTGTGGTCCTCATCAATAACCTTCCAACTTGCAATTTAGGATTCCTACTCAAGTTCCTGCTATAATATCCATACCGCAATCAAAAGGTAAGAAAAGGGGAAAAAGAGAGGAGGGCAATGCTCTTTGTGCTAATGAATTTTTTTCCATGGTATATACAATATTTCCATTTTCCTATGATCATAACCAACAAGCCTGGGAAATAGTCTTTATTCCACACAAATGTATGTTCAGATTAAAAACACACATTATGTAGCTATAGAAGACGGGAAGACTTGAAACGGGAGAACAGGCAGATGATGACGGTGCTGTATGTGGGTTTTACACAGGCTCTGCTATCTACTCTACACCTTAGTCTGATGAAAAAGACTCATAGGTGTGTTAAATAATTTTCCTAAACTTTCATAGGTAGTAAATAGCAGGCCCTGGAACCAAATCCAGCTAAGTACAATCTTCATTCCATATACTTTTCACTAGAGGAGTAATTTTTAAATATTTAGGAATTTTGAAAGTGACCTGAGGATCTGACAAAAGCTATATTTCACAGGAAAACACTTATACTAGTAAGACTTCTCTCAAAACTCTTGAGGGCACAAACTTTGAAACCAAAACATAGGATATTACAGCAGTGACTCTTACAACAGTGTTAAAAAAAAAAAAAAAAAAAAGAGTAACTTGTTTCCTAGAGCTTAATCAGAAATTGTGTTGAGACACTGGAGATGGATATATCCACATCTATTTATTCCTAGGCTGCAGGTCTATAGTAGCAAGTCTCCAGGTGATACAGAGGTTATTAAAGAACTATCAAGAAACCTGAACTCTATCTTGCTCCAAAAATTCTCTCAAATGCAAATGATTTTAAAACAAGACCTCATATTTTAGTGCACCTTATTTCTTTAATGCTTTTGTACAATTTTTAAAAAGTGTCCCTAATATACACCATTTTAGGTGTGTGGTGTGTATGTGTATCTGTGTATGGAATGTGAAAGAACAACTAGCCCTCTAACTTTCAAACATTTCTGAGAAATAAAAACATTCTAATTATTATCTATGTGTTTAAAATTAGGAAATTGAAGAAGGTGTAGATGGAAAGAAATAGCTTACCTTTGATCTCAAAAGTAAGTGAATCAATACAAAATCTTTAGCTTAGTCAATGGTTTGCTTCTACATTAAAAGCAAGTCATATACTAAATTGTTGTACTTTCCCTTATAAATTATAAGATAAATTATTTAGAGGTATTCAAGAAAGCATGTAAGCGGTTAACATTAGTCTATGTTGGGGGAAAAAAACTATATGCAAATAAGAAATGTACAGAGAAGTTTTATTGTAAACACTGTAATTATCTTGGTAACATTCTACTATATCCGTTTTAAAACTGGGTCATAATTTTTCACTGAAGCAGGAAAGCATTACTTCCTTTTCCTTCCTTTAGGATACAGATTAGTTCAGTCATCATTTTCTGACATTGCACTTACCCAGAGAAAATTAATGGGAATTAAGTGTAAAAGCTTTCCCACCCACCAACCCCTCCACCCAACCCCCTGGAGTTCTTCCTTTTCAGAGAAAATCATATGGAATTAAATAATGTTGGGGTTGGAAAGAGCCTTAAAGGTTGCCTACTTAAACCACCTTTCTGAAGCATGTACTGAATACTTGATTATAAGGAATGACAGTTGTAGAAAATAGAATTTTAAGGAAAAAATAGTTAAGATTCTAGGATAGTTCCCATGTATAACAATGAAAGTAGAGGAAATATCATTAAAAAAAATTAATTTGTTAAGGCCAGAGAGTACCACAGCTTTCCTCTCCCATTTAAAACTATAGAGAGATTTTAGCAAACAACTAAGGATGATGATGAAAAGAAAAAGCCAAAAAGCCTTGGGAGGCATCTGCCGCCCACTTAAGACAGAATGATTTGAAATCCTCACAAGGAATACATGTGTTACATAACTTGTCCTATTCGTGACTTCTATATGTTGTTTATTTATTTATTTTTAAAATGGTGCTGGTGGTAGTAAGGGAGAAAGTACAAGGGAAGGCAAATCAAGACACTGACAAAATAATAGCCAGAAAGGTAGATCGGGCCTTTTATGCTGATAAATCTTATGAGGACGGTTTTCTCTTCTTGTAGAGCTTCCCTTATTAGTTCAGTTGGTAAAGAATCCTCCTGCAATGCAGAAGACCCCGTTTCAGTTCCGTGGTTGGGAAGATCCCCTGGAGAAGGGATAGGCTACCAACTCCAGTGTTCTTGGGCTTCCCTTGTGGCTTAGTTGGTAAAGAATCTGTCTGCAAAGTGGGAGACTTGGGTTCGACCCCTGGGTCGGGAAGATCCCCTGAAGAAGGGAAAGGCTACCCACTCCAGTATTCTGGCCTTGAGAATTCCATGGACTACAGTCCATGGGGTTGCAAAGAATTGGACATGACTGAGCGACTTTCACAGATCTTATAATTTATCAATAAGTATCATAGTCTCACATCTATATCCTAAAGATATTTGAATGAGAAATAAGTATACTTGGAATTGAAAATATATTTACTAAAAGTAGTAGGAGTGCAAGTTTGTTATTGCCCTCTTATACCTGCCTTCTTCAAAGAGTACAAATGTACAATTTAGACAGGGTAAATGTCATATTCAGGCTTCCCTGGTGGCTCAGGAGAAAAGGACCTGCCTGCCAATGCAGAAGACACACGTTTGATCCCTGGGTTGGGAAGACTCCCTGTAGGAGGAAACAGCAACCCACTCCAATATTCTTGCCTAGAAACCCCACAGACAAAGGAGTCTGATGGGCTACAGTCCATGGGAGTCTCAAATGTGTTGGACATGACTTAGTGATTAAACAACAACAACAAACTATCATATTCAGATGGTAGAATCTTCAGGCAATACTTTTAGGCCCTAAGATAGAATTCATACATTCTTCACTCTTATGTTACAGTACTCAAATGTGCAATTTCTAAGTTTCTGTGTGGTGCTGTGCTGTGCTTACTCACTAGTCATGTCTGACTCTTTGTGACCCCATGGACTGTAGCCCACCAGGCTCCTCTGTCCATTGGATTCTTCAGGCAAGAATATTGGAGTGGGTTGGCATGTCCTTCTCCAGGGGATCTTCCTGACCCAGGGATCGAACCCACACCTTTTAAGTCTCCTGCATTGGCAGACAGGTTCTTTACCACTAGCACCAACTGCGAAGTCCTCTTCTGTATGGTAGTTATCTGTATTTGAGCATGGCTCTTTCAACAGATCAGTGGGTGTTGGCACCTCATTTTATTCAATAATTCACCACCCTCACAGGTATCAAGAACACAGCAGAGAATGTATCAGCACTGAAAACCTTCCAAAGGAACTCTTGAATTTGATTGTAAGATGCTTTGACAGATTAAGGAAGAGTAATAGAACATGAGAATTAGAGAAGATTTCACTGTACTAATTTTCTGGTTCCAAACTTTTGCCTGAACCATATTTATTAAACAGAAATCTTAATGTGTCAAGGAATTCCAAAGTTGCAGACATAAATTTGTTATTACCTACTCTATTTTATATCAGTTCCAAAAATATCTGAATAATATAGTTAAATAGTTAAACTTAAAACATACAAAAAGGGTTGGGGAATTATATTTTTATATCTTTTCTTCTCTCTAATTATCTACCAAACTTTGACTCAAGCAGGTGCCTAAACCTGATCCTATACCCATTCTCAGTTAATTCTGTCTGGAATTTCTGTTAGATTCTTTCTTCTACTCGGGAAAAATTTTAAAGTTCTTTTAATATCTGTTACCTCTAATAAGTCTGTTGTAAGGATTAAATTATATCATCTTTATAAATACTTAGCCAAGTATCTGGAACATTTGAAAAAAATAAATAAATAAAGCTTGTTGTGCTGTGTGCTCAGTCACTCAGTCTTGTCTGACTCTTTGCTATCCTGCGGACTGTAGCCTGCCAGACTCCTCTGTCCATGGGGATTCTCCAGGCATGAATACTGGAGTTGGTTGCCATGCCCTCCTCCAGGGGATCTTCCCAACCCAGGGATCAAACCCAGATCTCCCCCATTGCAGGCAGACTCTTTACCACCTGAGCCACCAGGGAAGCCCAAGAATACTGATGTGGGTAGCCTATCCCTTTTCCAGAAGATCTTCCTGACCTAAGAATTGAACCAGAGTCTCCTTCATTGGATTCCTTACCAGCTGAGCTACCAGGGAAGTTTCCACTGAAGTTTATTTCTATTCTTACTAAGGCATCGATACAGCTGTTGCTGTTGCTGCTGCTACTACAATTAGTGATTTTTAAGCCAGAAAATAGCACAGTTTTTGTCTCCTGGTTTGGAGGTAGAGTGCTACAATATTTATTTTCACTTATTTATTCTCTAAACCCTCCTCTTTGTATCTCTGTTAGCTTTTCTCCAGGTTGAACCATCAAGATCTATGGAATAAACCTTGGCTTCAAGAGACTTCAGAGCAGAAGTACCTTTTCACTGGGTCTTTTATGGTCCTGAGTTCACATATTTAGCCCAGGCTGTCTAACTGGCTATGTTACATGAAAGTCAGCAGTAACCAAAGCAGTTGAGAGTGTGCCACTTTTAGAATTGTTTAAAGATACAATTCACATTATTTTTGTGTAAATAAAGCATTTGGGAGAATTGCAGAGAGGGTATATGTCTGTATCTAAGTCAGAGGTTCTGAAACATCATGATTTTGCTATCCAGGGGATATTTGACAATATTTTTATATTCTTGGTTGTCAAAAGATAAAAGAGAGGTATGACTGTCATTTAGTGAATAGAAGCCAAAGATGATGCAAAACATACTACATTCACAAAACAGTCCCGCACCTAAAGAAATATATGGCCCACAATGTCAGTTGTGAAAACGTTGAGAGATTGGTTTAAGTTGAGGCATATCAAAAAAAAACATTATATAGGGAAGCTGAGTGAGAACAGCTTCAAGTGGAAATCAACAGCTTCAGCTAAAATTTCTGGGGATAAATATACGTTTTCAAAACCTATAAAACTGCTGGGTCATTAGAGTAGCTACCAGATACTTCTGCACTAGAGTGAAATAAACAGAAAACTACAATGAAATTATATCTGTGACATAATGAAAGGACAGATTTGGGAAAAAAATAAAGGCATAGGAAAAGGAGGAGAGAATTAGAGGATGGAGAGAAAAGGTGGATAAAAATTATTGCCAGGATGGTGGAGGGAAAGATTCACTTTTCTCTTTGTCCCATATCTCACCTTCAAGAATGCTTTATGATTGTTTCAAAGTCCTGGAATGAGGGACCAGAACTCTGGGCTGGAATGTGCTTTCTCAATGACTAGTTGTCTGAGGCAGCATTTGACTTCAGACAATGGAAAACCATCTCTTTATTCTGGAGAATGAATAACACCAATATTTGAATTCAAGCTCATCCACATGGAGTCTTGATTCTTTCTATTTCCTCTTGTGTACAGTGGGTCTCCTCCTTGTTTTTATCCACTACCAACAGAAGAATCAAATTTTATTGATATTTATAAAATATCTGTTCAGCAATGAGGACCCCTAGGACCTTTTCCACTTCCAATTCTTCTAAAATCCATTTTCTTGGCCAAGACAACTCATATTCTATTGGATGATATCCAATAATATAGTCCCTCTTAAATGTGAGAAAGGAAGATAAATGTTGAGTAGCTATAATCCCACAAGGAAAATGAATGATAACTAGTGATCATCTAGTAAACTAATTGGTAACATATTCACTGAGAATGGAATCTATTGGGGATTAAATGTATATGTCAGGGAGCCGTGGTGCCCATCAAAAGAATAGTCTCCTACTTACAGTTTCTGCCCAAACCCCAAAATTTTGATTCTGATATTACACCTCAATTATTTCTCTCTCTCTCTCTCTTTTTCTCTTGTATGGTGGTGGTTGTGGTGGGTTTAGTTGCTAAGTCATATCTGACTCTTGCAACCCCACGGACTGTAACCCACCAGGCTCCTCTGTCCATGGAATTTCCCAGGCAGGAATATGGGATTGGGTTGCCATTTCCTTCTCCAGGGGAATCCTTCCCATGGATCCTTTCATCTAGGGATTGAACCCCATCTCCTGCATTGCAGGTGTTCTCCTGCATTGCATGTGGATTCTTTACTGACTGAGCCACCAATATATGAATATATGTAAGTTCAATTTTACTCTTTATTGACTCGTTGGAAGGAAGAGAAACTATCATTACAAAAATCAGAGATCTTTTTGCTCTTGACCACAGTGATAAAATGCTCCAAAAAACACACAAAAAGATTGCCAGACACCACTCAGCACACAATAAATCCCCTTTGAGAAATTTCTCTTTTGCTGCTGCACAGATATTATGGGTCTGGGGTCCCACCTTCAAGTGAAATCAAGAAAGGTGAGATGATATATGACTTTATTGATCATCACACAAAAATTTTTGTTGTATTACTTTTCACAAAACTCTCCTGCAGTTTCTAATCTCTGCAAATATCAAAGTGATTTCAAAATCACTAATTCAAGAGATAAACTCTAAACTAAAGATTAGCATGTGTAGAACCAAAAGCAGAAGCAAATACCCCTATGGTTATTTCCAGTTGTTTGATATGATTAATGCTGTATTCAAATAGCCACATAATATTTGCGAAGTACATGATAATTCTAACCATTTATAAATTAGAGCGTACACTTTTAAATATGTTCCTTATTCATGAAGTTATTGCTCCAAAAGTCTTACTTTGATATTTTTCCTAAATGCTTACTGGCACTTTTTAGAATTCAGACATTCTTGAGAATTTTAATGGCAGTTTTGAAATGAAATTCATGACTTTATTCATGTGTGCAAAATTTCCCATACTGGATATGAGCAGATACCTTGTGGGAAAAAATGCCAGTGTCTGAAGATCTTGTGAATTAAATGGAAGAACAATCCTAATGGTAATTATCAATCTTAAGGAACACAGAAAAATATCTTTGAATATAAAATGTCAACTGTAAGTTACAGTTGAAGAGCATGAATCTTATATGGTTGAGCCTTGCTTTAAATCACAACTTTGATTCATAAATATTTGTTCATTTATTCAGCAAATATGCCCTGCATACAAGCACTGTGCTGCAAAACTACAGGCAGACTGTTTTAATTACTCTAAGTTTTATTTCATTACTTTAAAAAGTGGCTAATATTGTTTAGCCACTAGTCACTAAAAAGTGACTATGACATCTATATTCGTACTCATCATACAAGGACAAATAAAAGGAATATAAGAGTCCCATTTTGCAATGAATTTGTGGTCAAATTCCCAAACCTTAGATTAAGAAACGTCATCTATGTTTTTAAAATGAGTTGATCATGATGGTGAAGAATTTATAACAGTTTTGCATTAGTAGATTTCTTCTATAAATCAAAGAGCAGTGTAACTATAACAGAATGAATATCATTATTTTGGTGTAAGAATGTGGTTAAACCAACTCCAATCTCTCCATACTGGTTGTAGAAGTACCTCATGCTTATGCTTCTTCTTAGTTTTAGAGTTTTGCTCTTTTTTTTTTTTTTAAGCTCTGTAATATTTACCCTCATGAACCATCTAGTTTTCCAAATGTATACAATGTATGAAGATGCTTCTATTGCGGAACAACTTTGAGTCTCATCCACAGGTTGGGTCAGAAGCAGCTGGAAGTTTTTCTTACTATGAAACAACAACAACAAAAGATCCTGCAGTGTACTAGATGCCTGAATAAAGAATATACTGGACCATCCTGTTCCTGGGTTAGAAATAAGTACATGGCATTCTATCTTAAGAATGCGCAATATAGGGCATCAGCATACTACCTCTTTATGCATGTAACTCAACTCTTCTCCTTCCCACTGTTGAGTCAAATTGTATTTATTTACCGAGTTCAAGTATAAGAAAGGGGAAAATATGTTATTTGCTGAAACTGTGGCCAGTGGTTTGAGACACACATTTAGGGTCCAACTGAGAACCAAGATAAGATTGCAGGTGTTTCTTCCATCTTTGAGGCATATGTGTCAAATGCTTATTGAATACAATTTCTATTACTATGATATTAAAGGGTAGAACAGATTTTAGGGGACATGTACATAGATCTTGGCACCAGTGGAAGTCCATGTTTATTAAATGAATGATTTTCATGTAAGGTAAAGGATAGCTCACTCAACTAAACATAAGTCATTTTTTACTATATGATTTCCTCCTGTAAATTGCTTTACCTTCTGAAGAAATCAGTGTATGGAAGGGGACACTGACATTGGACTATATCATCAGAGTAGACCAAGGCTGACTGAGGTGTAGGATGATCAATGATCTAAGATGTGTCCTGGAGTAAAAGTCATTGCCAAGCTAGCTGAGCAAATAAAATATGTTCCCCAGGACTTGACCTGGGAGTCAGGACATGCTTGTTGGCAGCACGCCACAAAGAAATAAATGAAGTGAAGCTGAATCATGTCAATGGCAGAACACAAGGAGGAAGATCTTCAAACTGCTGTAGGTGAAGTCCCCAGAGCCACCTTGGCTTTAGCAATACTAAGAGCACTGAATAAAATACTAGAACACTTTCTCAGTGGTGCCAAATAAATAAGGTGGATTCTTTACTGCTGAGCCACAGGGGAAGCCCAACATTGGCCATACAAAGGATATATAATGAACTTTAATGTATCATTTGTGATGTGTTTCTATCCATGGTGCTGTGTGCTTAGCCACTCAGTCCTGTCTGACTCTTTGTGATAACATGGGCTGTAGTCCACCAGGCTCCTCTGTCCATGCGGATCCTCCAGGCAAGAATATTGGAGTGGATTGCCTGTAATATTCTCCTGAGAAGAGAATATTCTCTTTCGAGTCTCTGAGAAGATCCTCCAGAGGATCTTCCCAACTCAGGGCTCGAACCCAGGTCTCCAACATTGCAGGTGGATTCATTACCATCTGAGCCACTGGGGAAGCCCAAGAGTACTGGAGTGGGCTGACTATCCCTCCTGCAGGGGACCTTCCCAACCCAGGGATCAAACTGGGGTCTCCTGAATTGCAGGCAGATTCTTTAGCAGCTGAGATACCAGGGAAGCAATCCATGGTGGGCTGAATGTAAACCAGAATTATCAGAGATAAACAAAACACACGCTAAGGCAGGCTCTCCAAATTATGCAGATTGTTCTTTCCAAAGGAAGGGCGAGATTTATTCTTATCAAAAGGGCTAAAGCAAACTTGCCTTTCTGAATCATGAAAGATCTTATAAACCACAGAACTCTGGTATAGAAACAATTGTTTCCTCAAGATAACCGATGATATGATTTTTATCATAACATAAGGCAACCTAGAAACTTTTCCAGATTACTAGAACCAGACATATTTCACTGTCAGAGAATTATTCCTTATTTCAACCTGAAATCCGTCTGCCTGTTACCATTTATCCATCCTTTCCTCTTAGGACGTTTGCGGACTTCTGATTAAGTCTTGGAGCTTCCCTGGTGGCTCAACAGTTAAGAATCTCCCTGTAATGCAGGAGACACAGCAGAAGAGACATGGGTTTAATTTCTGGGTCAGGAAGATCCCCTGGAGGAGGAAATCCAACCCACTCCAGTATTCTTGCCTGGAAAATGCTATGGACAGAGGAGTACGGTGAGCTGCAGTCCATAAGGGTCACAAAGAGTTGAACATGACTGAACACACAGCACAATTAAGTTTTACCACATGGACCTTAAGATCAGATCTATACATTCCTGAAGTATTTTCCTGGGGTTATATATTTATGTCTCTTTTGCTCAAAGAACTAAGGCCAAATAAAATTATTCTCTGCTTTAAAGAAAAAAAGTGTAACTACTTGTCACAAAAAGGTCAATGATGAAGAGAGGAGGATTGTTCCCAAAATAATTTGGTTTCCTCAGAGTTCACTGAAATTGTCTATTTAATTTACACAGAAAGAAATATAAAAACCTGATAAAGTTGTCCCCATCAGAAGATGATACCTCTTTCCTATGTTATTCTTACACAAATATGGATAAAATAATTACTTTTAGGAACTACTGCAATAAATATAAGGCTTAAAGGGACAAGCAGAACAACACTAAATTCTAGTGAATTTGTTTTAAAAAATGCAGATGGGGGTAGATTTGAAAGATGATATCCAAAACTTTGGCTACCTGATGCAAAGGGCTGACTCATTGGAAAAGAACATGGTGCTGGGGAAGATTTGAGGGCAAGAGGGGTGGGCAACAGAGGATGAGATAGTTGGACAGCATCATCAATTCAACGAACATCTATTTCTGCTTTATTAACTATGCCAAAACCTTTGACTCTGTGAATCAAAATAAACTGGAAAATTCTGAAAGAGATGGGAATACCAGACCACCTGACCTGCCTCTTCAGAAATCTGTGTTCAGGCCAAGAAGCAACAGTTAGAACTGGACATGGAACAACAGACTGGTTCCAAATAGGAAAAGGAGTACGTCAAGGCTGTATATTGTCACCCTGCTTATTTAACTTATACACAGAGTATATCATGAGAAATGCTGGGCTGGATGAAGCACAAGCTGGAATCAAGATTTCTGGGAGAAATATCAATAATCTCAGATATGCAAATGACAGCACCCTTATGCCAGAAAGTGAAGAAGAACTAAAGAGCCTCTTGATGAAACTGAAAGAGCAGAGTGAAAAAGTTGGCTTAAAACTCAACATTCAGAAAACAAAGATTATGCTATCCAGTCCTATCACTTCATGACAAATAGATGGAGAATCAGTGGACACAGTGGCAGACTTTATTTTTAGGGCTTAAAAATCACTGCAGATGGTGACTGCAGCCATGAAATTAAAAGACACTTACTCCCTGGGAGAAAAGTTATGACCAACCTAGACAGCTTATTAAAAAGCAGATATATTACTTTGACAACAAAAGTCTGTCTATTCAATGCTATGGTTTTTCCAGTAGTCATGTATGGACGTGAGAGTTGGACTACAAAGAAAGCTGAGCACTGAAGAATTGATGCTTTTGAACTGTAGTGTTGGAAAAGACTCTTGAGATTCCCTTGGACAGCAAGGAGATCCAACCAGTCCATCCTAAGAGAAATTGGTCCTGAATATTCATTGGAAGGACTGATGTTGAAGCTGAAACTCCAGTACTTTGGCCACCTGATGTGAAAAACTGACTCATTTGAAAAGACCCTGATGCTGGGAAAGATTGAAAGTGGGAGGAGAAAGGGATGACAGAGGATGAGATGGTTGGATGGCATAACTAACTCAATGGACATGATTTTGAGTCAACTCTGGGAGATGGTGATGAACAGGGAGGCATCACGTGCTGCAGTCCATGGGGTGGCAAAGAGTCGGACATGAATGAGTGACTGAACTGAACTGAACTAAATTAGGTGATGAGGGAGAAACTTCATGAATCGAGATAGCAGCCTTATAAAAGAGGTCTAGAGTGCTCCCTCACCAACTCCCACCATGTGAAGATATTTGAGAAGTTGGCAGTCTGCAACATGGAAGAAAGTCCTCCCCAGAATATGACCATGCTGGCATCCTGATCTTGGACTTGCTGTCTCCAAAACAGTGAACAAAATATGTCTGCTGTTTATGAGCCACCTGGTCTATGGCATTTTGTTATAGCTGCAAGTATGGCCTAAGATACTATTATTGATACATTAATATGAATCAGTCTCTTTACCTATAAAACAGGCAGTTAAGTTCATGAACAGCATTAAACTTGTTCACATGATAAAATTACTTTGCTTGATGCAAGGTGTTTTGTCAATAAATCATATCAGTGTGTATTTCTTTATTGAAAGAATGTAAGAAAAAAAAAATACTAGAGAAGCCTTACCTGCCATATAATAACAACAGTTCAGTTCAGTTCAGTCACTCAGTCATGTCCAACTCTTTGCAACCCCATAAACTGCAGCACGCCAGGCCTCCCTGTCCATCACCAACTCCTGGAGTTTACTCAAACTCATGTCCATCGAGTTGGTGATGCCATCCAACCATCTCATCCTCTGTCATTCACTTCTCCTCCTGCCCCAATCCCTCCCAACATCAGGGTCTTTTCCAATGAGTTCTGATTTATGAGAACTAACTAAACATGGTAATCTTGAGAAGAGAGTTAAAAACAAATTGAAATGTCAGATAATCTAAATTCAAGAGACTTTTAGGTTATTCTTTCCTTTAAATCATTCCTTGTTTCTTTCAAAATCTAACACTAGGTAGACATTGCTAGGAATTTTTCCCAAGTGAAATATAGACATTAATAATAGGATTGATATATCTACAAAGTTTTTTAAAAACTTCAGTCCATGTTATTCCTGTGGAAAAGATACACACCACAGTCTACAAGGCAACATACCAAGAATACAGTTTTGCCCTTTCTCCTACATACAGACTTGCTAGTTTCCAACAACAACCTGGAAAGGACTTACACCATCAATTTTACTGGTTCTCAGGCCTTCAGACTCACATTGATAACTATAACATTGTCTCTCCTTGGTCTCCGGTTTGCTAACTTCAGATCTTGTAACGTGTCAGCCTCTGTAATCACATGAGTCAATTTCTTATAATACTTACTATATGTAATAAGATATAAGCATTTCCTATTAGTTCAATTTCTCTGGAGAACCCAGACTAATATATTGCTATCACAGAAATATTTACTAGAGTTTTTTCTAGCTATAGTTTCATTTTTTTTTTCTTTTTTAATTTTTTTATTAGTTGGAGGCTAATTACTTCACAACATTTCAGTGGGTTTTGTCATACATTGATATGAATCAGCCATAGATTTACACTTATTCCCCATCCCGATCCCCCCTCCCATCTCCCTCTCCACCCGATTCCTCTGGGTCTTCCCAGTGCACCAGGCCAGAGCACTTGTCTCATGCATCCCACCTGGGCTGGTGATCTGTTTCACCATAGATAGTATACATGCTGTTCTTTTGAAACATCCCACCCTCACCTTCTCCCACAGAGTTCAAAAGTCTGTTCTGTATTTCTGTGTCTCTTTTTCTGTTTTGCATATAGGGTTATCGTTATCACCTTTCTAAATTCCATATATATGTGTTAGTATGCTGTAATGTTCTTTATCTTTCTGGCTTACTTCACTCTGTATAAGGGGCTCCAGTTTCATCCATCTCATTAGGACTGGTTCAAATGAATTCTTTTTGACGGCTGAGTAAAATTCCATGGTGTATATGTACCACAGCTTCCTTATCCATTCATCTGCTGATGGGCATCTAGGTTGCTTCCATGTCTTGGCTATTATAAACAGTGCTGCGATGAACATTGGGGTGCATGTGTCTCTTTCAGATCTGGTTTCCTCAGTGTGTATGCCCAGAAGTGGTATTGCTGGGTCATATGGCAGTTCTATTTCCAGTTTTTTAACGAATCTCCACACTGTTTTCCATAGTGGCTGTACTAGTTTGCATTCCCACCAACAGTGTAAGAGGGTTCCCTTTTCTCCACAGCCTCTCCAGCATTTATTGCTTGTAGACTTTTGGATAGCAGCCATCCTGACTGGTGTGTAATGGTACCTCATTGTGGTTTTGATTTGCATTTCTCTAATAATGAGTGATGTTGAGCACCTTTTCATGTGTTTGTTAGCCATCTGTATGTCTTCTTTGGAGAAATGTCTGTTTAGTTCTTTGGCCCACTTTTTGATTGGGTCATTTATTTTTCTGGAATTGAGCTGCAGGAGTTGCTTGTATATTTTTGAGATTAATCCTTTGTCTGTTTCTTCATTTGCTATTATTTTCTCCCAATCTGACGGCTGTCTTTTCACCTTACTTATAGTTTCTTTTGTAGTGCAAATGCTTTTAAGTTTCATTAGATCCCATTTGTTTAGTTTTGCTTTTATTTCCAATATTCTGGGAGGTGGGTCATAGAGGATCTTGCTGTGATTTATGTCGGAGAGTGTTTTGCCTATGTTCTCCTCTAGGAGTTTTATAGTTTCTGGTCTTACATTTAGACCTTTAATCCATTTTGAGTTTATTTTTGTGTATGGTGTTAGAAAGTGTTCTAGTTTCATTCTTTTGCAAGTGGTTGACCAGTTTTCCCAGCACCACTTGTTAAAGAGGTTGTCTTTTTTCCATTGTATATCCTTGCCTCCTTTGTCAAAGATAAGGTGTCCATAGGTTCGTGGATTTATCTCTGGGCTTTCTATTCTGTTCCATTGGTCTATATTTCTGTCTTTGTGCCAGTACCACACTGTCTTGATGACTGTGGCTTTGTAGTAGAGTCTGAAGTCAGGCAGGTTGATTCCTCCAGTTCCATTCTTCTTTTTCAAGATTACTTTGGCTATTCGAGGTTTTTTGTATTTCCATACAAATTGTGAAATTCTTTGGTCTAGTTCTGTGAAAAATACCGTTGGTAGCTTGATAGGGATTGCATTGAATCTATAGATTGCTTTGGGTAGAATAGCCATTTTGACAATATTGATTCTTCCAATCCATGAACACGGTATGTTTCTCCATCTGTTTGTGTCCTCTTTGATTTCTTTCATCAGTGTTTTATAGTTTTCTATGTATAGGTCTTTTGTTTCTTTAGGTAGATATACTCCTAAGTATTTTATTCTTTTTGTTGCAATGGTGAATGGTATTGTTTCCTTAATTTCTCTTTCTGTTTTTTCATTGTTAGTATATAGGAATGCAAGGGATTTCTGTGTGTTAATTTTATATCCTGCAACTTTACTATATTCATTGATTAGTTCTAGTAATTTTCTGGTAGAGTCTTTAGGGTTTTCTATATAGAGGATCATGTCATCTGCAAACAGTGAGAGTTTCACTTCTTCTTTTCCTATCTGGATTCCTTTTACTTCTTTTTCTGCTCTGATTGCTGTGGCCAAAACTTCCAACACTATGTTGAACAGTAGTGGTGAGAGTGAGCACCCTTGTCTTGTTCCTGATTTCAGGGGAAATGCTTTCAATTTTTCATATTTATCTATTTAGTCTGTCTAAGGAGAAGGAAATGGCAACCCACTCCAGTGTTCTTGCCTGGAGAATCCCAGGGACGGGGGAGCCTGGTCGGCTGCCGTCTATGGGGTCGCACAGAGTCGGACACGACTGAGCGACTTAGCAGCAGCGGTCTATCTAAAGTATCCTGGCTTATGAGTATTTTTCGGCATTTCGAAGTTGTCTGAATCAAGTTGGATTTTTGAGTCTTTTAAATCAGTTTAACCTTATTTAAAGTCAGATTTCAATACTGAAATCATATTATACACATGATGATTATGTCATGATGTAACTGAACTTCACATCAAAGGATTATCTAATGCCATTAGAAATATGTTAAAAAAATTCAAAGTATAGAGGGCTCTTTATCAATTAATTTAGTGTACGAGCTGTAAAGATTCCTTTATTGTTTCTCACTTAGAATGTGGCGAATAACTTATCACTTGTTATATGTGAGGCACTCTGCCATATTTTTCATTTGCATCATCATATTTGATTCTCATAATTATTTCTCCTTTACAGATGAGGAAATGGAAGCATACAGAGGTTAAGGAATCTATCAAAAATAAACAGAAAATAAATAGTCAATTATAGATTTGAATCCAGGATCTCTCTCTCTCTCTCTCTCTCTATATATATATATATATATATATTATATATATATATATATCAGTTCAGTTCAGTCGTTCAGTCGTGTCTGACTCTTTGCAACCCCATGAATTGCAGCACGCCAGGCCTCCCTGTCCATCACCAACTCCTGGAGTTTACTAAAACTCATGCCCATCGAGTCGGTGATGCCATCCAGCCATCTCATCCTCTATCGTCCCCTTCTCCTCCTGCCCCCAATCCCTCCCAGCATCAGGGTCTTTTCCAATGAGTCAACTCTTCGCATGAGGTGAAGTATTGGAGTTTCAGCTTCAGCATCAGTCCTTATATATATGTCCATAATATACGTACACCATATTATGTCTTGTTCTCCATTAAAAGCCTTGTTCTCTATATAAATATTTATTTAAACTTGCTGATACGGGTTTTCATATTCAAACCTTTGAGGAAGGTACTGCTGTTTGTGTTCACCATGATTGGAGTCACCATGTGGCTCAATGCCACATCCCTCCCCATTTATGTCAGCACTAGTTATAATAATTGTGATATTGGGTGTTTTGAAGTACCAAAAAAATGTCTTTTTATTTAATTTTAATATCTTAAATTACTAGGTAGCCATATGCTAAATTGTCAATATAGACTGATTCTGATACACAAGACTGGCAATTTCATATGGGTCAAGTTATTATAAATGAGATTGAACTTTTTCAGTTTTTAATATTTTAAAATCTTCCATGAATTTACTATCGAAGCTGTTTTTCCTAACCCTGTTTATTTTTCTTATCAATTTGTATGAGCTTTGAACATAAGAAGAATTCTGACCTAAGAAGAAATTTGATGGACAGATAAGGGTAATAAAACATAACAGATAATGTTCATACTTCAATATAAAAATTAATGTTTTGGAGGTGATTTTGTTGTTAGCTAGAAACAATAAACCACAGACACATACGTACAGACATTTAAATTACATTGTTAAGGTGAGTAAGATATTTTATAATTTTATATTAAATTATTCTAAGTTAAATAACATCATGTGCAAAATAAATGCAAAGTAATAACATTACTTTATATTATACATAATAAATATATATATATTATAAAAATGAAATAAATGCAAGTGCAAAGTGAATGTCCATATATTTATTATTCTTAGCATTTTACTAATTTACAGTAACTTTGGTTCAAAGTTGAAATAACAACTTTATTTACTATACCCATTTAAATCCAGAAAATCAAGCTTTTGTGTAATGGGAAAAAGAGAAGCAGTGGGGGCAAACAGTATTCAGGATAAATACTACACATTTTTAAATATAAATCATGTGTACAGAACCTAAAATAAATAGTTAAATATCTTAAGAAACATATACTTGCTTATTCACAAGTGAATAAGTGAATTCACAAGTGAATAATTTAAATTTTAGAAACATATGCAAATGTATTTTCTCTTTTTCATTTTAAATAATTTCCATAGATGTCTTTCATTACTGCATCTTTAAAATATACTTACTGTGTACATTTTTTTAAGATAGTAACTTAAAAATTCTCATTGTTAAGATTTTTCTTGATTCTTAGGAAAGAAATGGATGAAATGATTAGTGTTAACTACAGAAGAATACTATTACTGAATCAATTACTGAAATAACTAATTATATCATTTGCATACTTTGTAAATTTAATCTTGATAATCACACTGGAATTTTATTAGCAGTAAACTGTGTGCAAACTAAAAGTAATTTTAAAAATTCCCAAAGTACTCATAAGTATTGTGTGGTAACTTTGTGAAGTATCAACTTGACTAGACTGAACTCAGCTCAGTTCAGTTCAGTTGACTTGCTCAGTCTTGTCCGACTCTTGTGACCACATGGACTGCAGCATACCAGGCCTCCCTGTCCATACCAAATGCTAGAGTCCATTCAAACTCATGTCCATTGAGTCGGTGATGCCATCGGACCATCTCACCCTCTGCCGTGCCCTTCTCCTCCTGCCTTCAATCTTTCCCAGCATCAGGGTCTTTTCAAATGAGTCAGTTATTCGCATCAGGTGGCCAAAGTATTGGCGTTTCAGCTTCAGCATCAGTCCTTCCAATGAATATACAGGACTGATTTTCTTTAGGATGGGCTGGTTGGATCTCCTTGCAGTCCAAGGGACTCTCAAGAATCTTCTTCAACACTACAGTTCAAAAGCATCAATTCTTCGGCGCTCAGCTTTCTTTGTAATCCAACTCTCACATCCATACATGAATACTGGAAAAACCATAGCTTTGACTAGACAGACCTTTCTTGGCAAAGTAATGTCTCTGCTTTTTAATAAGCTGTCTAGGTTGGTTATAAGTTTTCTTCCAAGGAGCAAGTGTCTTTTAATTTCAGGGCTGGCTGCAGTCACCATCAGCAGTGATTTTGGAGAATAAAAATAAATAAATAAAAAAAATAAAATCTGTCACTGTTTCCATCGTTTCTCCATCTATCTGCCATGAAGTGATGGGACAGGATGCCATGATCTTAGTTTTCTGAATGTTGAGCTTTAAGCCAACTGTTTCACTCTCCTCTTTCACTTTCATCAAGAGGCTCTTTAGTTCTTCTTCACTTTCTGCCATAAGGGTGGTGTCATCTGCATATCTGAAGTTACTGATATTTATCCTGGCAATCTTGATTCCAGCTTATGCCTCATCCAGCCCAGCATTTCCCATGCTATCCTCTGCATATAAGTCAAATAAGCAGGGTGACAGTATACAGCCTTGACGTACTCCTTTACCTACTTGGAACCAGTCTGTTGTTCCCTGTTCAGTTCTAACTGTTACTACCTGACCTACATACAGATTTCTCAGGAGGCAGGTCAGGTGGTCTGGTATTCCCATCTCTTGAAGAACTGTCCACAGTTTGCTGTGATTCACACAGTTAAATGCTTTGGCATAGTTAATAAAGCAGAAGTAGATATTTTTCTGGAATTCTCTTGCTTTTTTGATGATCAAATGGATGCTGACAATTTGATCTCTGTATCCTCTGCCTTTTCTAAAACCAGCTTGAACATCTAGAAGTTCACAATTCATGTATTGCTGAAGCCTGGCTTGGTGAATTTTGAGCATTACTTTACTAGCATGTGAGATGAGTGCAATTGTGTGGTAGTTCGAGCATTCTTTGGCATTGCTTTCTTTGGGATTGGAATGAAATCTGACCTTTTCCTGTCCTGTGGCCACTGCTGAGTTTTCCAAATTTGCTGGCATATTGAGTGCAGCACTTTCACAGCATCATCTTTTAGGACTTTAAATAGCTCAACTGGAATTCCATCACCTCCACTAGCTTTGTTTGTAATGATGCTTCCTAAGGTCTACTTGACTTCACATTCCAGGTTGTCTGGCTCTAGGTGAGTGATCACACCATCGTGATTATCTGGGTCATGAAGATCTTTTTTGTACAGTTCTTCTGTGTATTCTTGCCACCTCTTCTTAATATCTTCTGCTTCTGTTACTTCCATAGCATTTCTGTCCTTTATTGTGCCCATTTTGCATGAGATGTCCCTTGGTATCTCTAGTCTCTAAATGTAGTTCAGCCTCCTCTGTTGCTTGGCACTGGTGGCTGAACTACATATCCCCAAATTTGCCTTCTTATATGTTTCTGTTTACAAGAGATTTCTATGAAAGGCAAAGTAAAGTAGCAGCCATTAAACAGCTCACACAGGTTGCCACTCATCTGTTGGCTCACTTCTTTGGCAGAAGGAAGTTGCAGAGCCTTCTCAGGATTTTCCTTCTCTTTTCTGACCTCAAGGCCAGGTCTGCAGGTTCATCTAGATGAGGAAAGTACCCTGGCTCCTACAAGATACCTATACCATCTAGGTCAGAGCAACGAGAACTGATGTGAATTTTTATGCATATCTGTGTGTTCTAGTTTGTGTTTGTGGATCCAGGCTGTTCTGGTTCTGCTTCTCTAACTGAATCTTGACTGACACAGGCACAAAATGATTAAAGAGTGGATACCAACCCCTGTGCCACATTAGTGCTTGACTCAGAGTTTGGCCAATACCTGAACCTCATATTCTGTAACATAAATGTTCTATCTCAAAGGCACCAGATCCTGTTTAATTACTGAGATAAAAAACAGCTAACAAAGTCAAGAAGTCAAACAACTTTTTAAATGAACCCATTAGTTCCAGATACAATCTCAGTATATTTAGCCTTCTTTACTCTTGACATCTGTTATACACTTACCAGCAACGAGTTAATGCTCTCATTCCTGTCATATTCGAGCACAATGAACATAAACGTATTTACATACACACATGGCAGGCTACAGTTGCAAAAGAGTCAGACACTATTGAGCAATTAAGCACAGCACAGCATGTACACATACACACACGTATACACAGAAAAAGAGAGAGTGCGCAAACAAGTGAGTGCTCTTTTTGCAATAAATTAACTAGTGTGGTTAATTTACTAGTGTGGTTAATCCCTGTTGGTTCGGTGGTAAAGACTCCGCCTGTCAATACAGGAGACACAAGTTCGATCCCTGGGTTGGGAAGATCCCCTGGAGAAGGAAATGGCAACCCATTCCAGTATTCTTTTCTGGGAAACCCCACAGACAGAGGAGGTTGCTGGACAACAGCCCATGGGGTCACAAAAGAGTCAGACAATTTAGCAACTGTAACAACTAGTGTGCTATAGAGTTGACTTTTGAAACCCATCCTATCTCTAGTCTCTAACTACCATCCTTGATATTCCTAAAATAAAAGTTATATGTACAACTAAATATAGAAGCAAATTACAAATATTTCAAATATATAGTATATCATGTATCTTCTACATTCTCTTTAGTATCCATATATCTTCCCTTTTAATAGGGATTCAGAGAGAAAAAGCAAATAGTGTATGGTCTCGAAGCTATTTTTTTAAAATAGAGGATAACATATTTTGGATGTATAATACCTGTCAAGATCTTTATATGCTGTAGGAGGCAAACTAAATACCCACCTCCAAAGGTGGAATCCATATGTTACATAATATAGCAAAGGGGACTTTACAGATGTGATTAAAATGACAGACCTTGAGATGGGGAGAGTACCCAAGACTATCCAGATGGGTCAAATCTAACCACATGAGTCTTTAAGAATGGAGAACCTTTCCCAGGTCAGGAACATATCCAGCCCTAGATTCTTCAGAAAGAATCCTATAAACGCCTTCCTTTTAGCCCAGTGATATCCATACTTGACTTGTGATTTACAGAATTGTAAAATTGTAAAAAAGAAAAAAAAATGTAAAAAAAGTTTTATTTGTGGCTATTATAGTAGGAATAGAAAATCTGTACAATGGCCTATGTCATTTAGTTTTCAAAAAGGAATCAGGTACCATTAAGATTCTTCATTACAGAAGAGAACACAGATTCTCAGAATGGTTAACCAAGTCCACTAAAGTCACCCAGTTAGTGAGAGAAAAAGATGAAATTAAATCATACTTCTCTCTGGACAAGATTTATAAGAGAGAGTTTTAAAATTAATGTCCATTCAGTAAAGTTCTACAAGAAGAAAACTATAAGGAAACTTACAGATTTATAATTATATGAGATAATGAATGAGGAATTTACAGAATCAAGAAAATACATGAATCCTCAAATTGAAGCAACATATCAATTTCATAAGCAGAAGAAAGAAGAATTCAGTTGGGCAAAACAAAGAAAATCCCATTTAAAATAGGTAGATAATCTTAATATTACTATAAAAATTATAGATATAATAAAAGAATGACAAGTAGATAGACAATAGATTTCTCATCAGCAACAACAAAAGCAAGAAAATATTAAGCTTAATCATCAAAAGAGTGAAGACAGAAAATCAAACTAAACTAAAATAAAACAAATATAACCTGAAGGTATTGGAACTCTTTAACACTTAAGATTAAGAACAAAATAAAAATGATTACAGATTGCTGAAGACAGGGCAAATTAACTAATGAGTAAGTCCATAGTTGAGGAAGATGGTATTAAGATATTGGCAAAAGACAGGACATAAGGAAAAGACAATTAATAGTTAAAGAATCTAAGTTTTTATATTGTATGGGAAGAGACTAGAGATCTTGTTTATCATTTGTTTTATAAGTTCAAGTAACTCCTAAATAATATAAACAACCTGAAAAAGTATCAGATCCTGGAAATCAATTTTAATGGGGCAGAGGAAACTGTCTTTCTCTATTGAATATTCTGGCCACATCTGTCATAGAATAAGTTCAGTTCAGTTGCACAGTCATTTCTGACTACTTGTGACTCCATGGACTGCAGCACACCAGGCCTGCCTGTCCCTCACCAATTCCTGGAGCTTGCTCAAATTGATGTCCATTGGGTGGGTGATACCATCTAACCGTCTCATCCTCTGTTGTCCCCTTCTTCTCCTGCCTTCAATCTTTCCCAGCATTAGGGTCTTTTCAAATGAGTCAGTTCTTTGCATCAGGTGGCCAAAGTATTGGAGCTTCAGCTTCAGCATCAGTCCTTCCAAATAATATTCAGGACTGATTTCCTTTAGGATGGACTGGTAGGATCTCCTTGTTGTCCAAGGAACTCTCAAGAGTCTTCTCGAACACCACAGTTCAAAAGCATCTATTCTTCGGTACTCAGCTTTCTTTATAGTCCAAGACCAAATTTGCCTGTTACTCCAGGTGTTTCTTGACTTCCTACTTTTGCAATCCAGTCTCCTATAATGAAAAGGACATCTTGTTTGGGTGTTAGCTCTTCTAGGTCTTCGTAGAACCATTCATCCTCAGCTTTTTTAGCATTACTGGCCAGGGCATAGATTGGTTACTGTGATATTGAATGGTTTGCTTTGGAAATGAACAGAGATCATTCTGTCATTTTTGAGATTGCATTCAAGTACTTCATTTCAGACTCCTGCTGATTATGACAGCTACCCCATTTCTTCTAAGGGATTCTTGCCCACAGTAGTAGATACAATGGTCATCTGAGTTAAATTTACCCATTCTAGTTCATTTTAGTTCGCTGATTCCTAAAATGTCAATGTTCACTCTTGCCATCTCCTGTTTGATCACATCCAATTTGCCTTGATTCATAGACCTAACATTCCAGGTTCCTATGCAATACTACTCTTTATAGCATTAGATTTTACTTCCATCACCAGTCACACCCACCACAGTGTTGTTTTTGCTTTGGCTCCATCTCTTCATTCTTTCTGGGATTAGTTCTCCACTGATCTCCAGTAGCATATTGGGCACCTAATGACCTGGGGAGTTCATCTTTCAGTGTCCTATCTTTTTGCCTTTTCATACTGTTCATGGGGTTCTCAAGGCAAGAATACTGAAGTGATTTGCCATTCCCATCTCCAGTGGACTTAGAAAATGCAGAGGAACCAGAGATCAAATTGCCAACATCTTTGGATCATCGAAAAAGTGAGAGTTCCAGAAAAAAACATCTACTTCTGCTTTTTTGATTATGCCAAATCCTTTGACTGTGTGGATCACAACAAGCTGTGGAAAATTCCTAAAGAGATGGGAATATAAGACCACCTTACCTGTCTCCTGAGAAATCTGTATGCACGTCAAGAAGCAACAGTTGGAACCGGACATGGAACAACAGACTGGTTCCAAATCGGGAAAGGAGCATGTCAAGGCTGTATATTTAACGTATATGCAGAGTACATCGTGAGAGATGCAGGACTAGATGAAGCACAAGCTGGAATCAAGATTGATGGGAAAAGTATAAATAACCTCAGATATTCAGATGACACCATCCTTATGGCAAAAAGTGAAGAACTAAAGAGTCTCTTGATGAAAATGAAAGAGGAGAGTGAAAAATTTGGCTTAAAACTCAACATTCAGAATACTAAGATCATGGCATCTGGTCTCATCACTTCATGGCAAATAGATGGGAAAATAGTGGAAGCAGTGAGAGCCTTTACTTTTTTGTGCTCCAAAATCTCTGCAGATGGTTACTGTAGCCATGAAATTAAAAGACACTTGCTTCTTGGAAGAAAAGCTATGACGAACCTAGACAGCATATTAAAAAGCAGAGACATTACTTTGCCAACAAAGGTCTGTGTAGTCAAACTATCGTTTTTCCAGTAGTCATGTATGGATGTGAGAGTTGGACTATAAGGAGAGCTAAGTACTGAGAAATTGATGCTTTTGAACTGTGGTATTGGAGAAGACTCTTGAGAGTCCCTTGGACAGCAAGGAGATCCAACCAGTCCATCCTAAAAGTAATCAGTCCTGAATATTATTTGGAAGGACTGATGCTGAAGCTGAAACTCCAATACTTTGGCCACCTGATGCAAAGAACTGACTTATTTGAAAAGATCCTGATGCTAGGAAAGATTGAAGGCTAGAGGAGAAGGGGACTACAGAGGATGAGATGATTGGATTGCATTAGCGAGTCAATGGACATGAGTTTGAGTAAACTCCAGGAGTTGGTGATGGACAAGGAGGCTCGGTGTGCTGCAGTCCATGTTGTCACAAAGGGTCCAACACGACTGAGTGACTGAACTGAACTGATGCAATATTGTTCTTTTACAGCGTCGGACTTTACTTCCATCTCCAGATACTTCCACAACTTGGTGTACTTTTGCTTTGGCTCTCTTCATTGTCTCTGGAGTTATTGGGCACCTGCCAACCTGCAGAGTTCATCATTCATTGTCATATCTTTTTGCCTCTTCATACTGTCCATGGGGTTCTCATGGAAAGAATGCTGAATTGGTCTGCCATTCACTTCTCTATTTTACCACGTTTTGTCAGAACTCTCCACCATGACCTGTCCATCTTGGGTGGCCCTACACAGCATGGTTTATAGTTTCATTGAGTTAGACAAGGCTGTGGTCCATGTGATCAGTTTCATTAGTTATCTGTGACTGTAGTTGTCATAGGCTAGGTGACCATATTTGCATGTTTTATCTCTGGACTTGTTGTACTGTTCCCCTGATCTATATTTCTATTTTAGGAAAGATTGAAGGCAGGTGGAGAATGGGGCGACATAGGATGAGATGGTTGGATGGCATCACCGACTCAAAAGACATGAGTCTGAGAAAACTCTGGGAGATGGTGAAGCACAGAGAAGACTGGCATGCTGCCGTCCATGGAGTCACAAGGTTTCAGTCATGACTTAGTAAATGAACAACAACAACAATCATACTTTTTGATTACTGTAGCATTATAACATAGTCTGAAGTCAGGGAGAACGATTCCTCTGGCTCCGTGTTTCTTTCTCAAGCTTGTTTGGCTTTTTGAAGTATTTTGTGTTTCCATACAAATTATAAAAATTTTTGCTCAAATTCTGTGAGCAATGTCATTGGTAATTTAATAGGTATTACATTGAATCTGTAGATTGCTTTAGGTAGTATAATCATTTTCACAATACTGATACTTACAATCCTTGAATATGGTATATCTATATCTCCATTTGTTTGTGCTATCTTTCTTTTAATCAGTATCTTATAGTTATCTGAGTATAGATCTTTTGGCTCCTTGGGTAGCTTTTTTCCTAGGGTTTTTTTTTTTTTTTTTTTTAATGTGATGGCAAATGGGATTGTTTCCTTAATCTCTGTTTCTGATATTATATTGTTAGTATATAGGAATGCAAGAGATTTTTGTGTATTAATCTTCTGTCCTGCAACTTTACCAAATTATTGATGAGTTTTAGTAGTTTTCTGGTAACATCTTTAGGATGCTTTATGTATAGTGTCATGTTATATGCAAATAGTGACAGTTTTACTTCTTTTGCAATTTGGATTCTTTTTATTTCTTTTTTCTCTCTGATTCAGTTCAGTTCAGTTCAGTTGCTCAGTCGTGTCTGACTCTTTGAGACACCATGGATTGCAGCATACAAGGCCTCTCTCTCCATCACCAACTCTTGGAGTTTACTCAAACTCACGTCCATTGAGTCGGTGATGCCATCCAACCATCTCATCCTTTGTCCTCCCCTTCTCCTCCAGCCTTCAATCCTTCGAGCATTAGGGTCTTTTCCAATGAGTCAGCTCTTTGAATCAGGTGGCCAAAGTATTGGAGCTTCAGCTTCAACATCAGTCCTTCCAATGAATATTCAGTACTGATTTCCTTTAGGATGGACTGGTTGGATCTCCTTGTAGTCCAAGGGACTCTGAAGAGTCTTCTTCAACACCAAAGTTCAAGAGCATCAAATCTCTGGTGCTCAGCTTTCTTTATAGTCCAACTCTCACATCCATACATGACTACAGAAAAAAACATAGCTTTGACTAGATGGACCTTTGTTGGCAAAGTAATGTCTCTGCTTTTTAACATGCTGTCTAGATTGGTTATAGCTTTTCTTCCAATGAGTAAGCATCTTTTAATTTCAAGGCTGCAGTCACCATCTGCAGTGATTTTGGAGCCCCCAAAAATAAAGTCGCACACTGTTTCCATTGTCTCCTCAGTTATTTGCCATGAAATGACGGGACTGGATACCATGATCTTAGTTTTCTGAATGCTGAGTTTTAAGCAAACTTTTTCACTCTCCTCTTTCACCTTCATCAAGAGGCTCTTTAGTTCTTTGCTTTCTGGCATAAGCGTGGTGTCATCTGTATATATGAGGTTATTGATATTTTTCAGCCCATCTTGATCCCAGCTTGTGCTTCATCCAGCCTGGCATTTCTCATGATGTACTCTGCATATAAGTTAAATAAGCAGAGTGACAATATATATTTACTAATTTACAAAACAGAAATAGACACACATATACAGAAAATAAACTTATTTTTACTAAATGGGAGAGCAGAGGGTGGGTGGTAGAGATAAATTAGAAGCTTTGGGATTAGCATATGAATATTACTATAAATAAAATAGATCAACAACAATGAACTACTGTATAGCATAAGGAATTATATTCAATATTCTTGTAATAACCCATAAAGAAAAACAATCTGAAAAGTAGCATATTCATATATATATATATATGTGTATATATATATATATATATATCACTTCATGGGAAATAGATGGGGAAACAGTGGAAACAGTGTCAGACTTTATTTTTTGGGGCTCAAAAATCACTGCAGATGGTGATTGCAGCCATGAAATTAAAAGACGCTTACTCCTTGGAAGGAAAGTTGTGACCAACCTAGATAGCATATTAAAAAGCAGAGACATTACTTTGCCAACAATGGTCCATCTGGTCAAGGCTATGGTTTTTCCAGTGGTCACGTGAGAGTTGGACTCTGAAGAAAGCTGAGCACCAAAGAATTGATGCTTTTGAACTGTGGTGTTGGAGAAGACTCTTGAGAGTCCCTTGGACTGCAAGGAGATTCAACCAGTCCATCCTAAAGGAGATCAGTCCTGGGTGTTCACTGGAAGGACTGATGCTGAACCTGAAACTCTAATACTTTGGCCACCTGATGCAAAGAGTTGACTCATTGGAAAAGACCCTGATGCTGGGAGGGATTGGAGGCAGGAGGAGAAGGGGACGACAGAGGATGAGATGATTGGATGGTATCACCGACTCGATGGACATGAGTTTGTGTAAACTCCAGGAGTTGGTGATGGACAGGGAGACCTGGCGTGCTGCGATTCATGGGGTCACAGAGTCTGACACGACTGAGTGACTGAACTGAACTGAACTGGTATATACATATATATGAATCACTTTTACAGTTGAAACTAATACCAGGTTGCAAATTAACTATAATTCAATAAAAAAGGAAAGATACAGTGACCTGGGATCTTCTTATGTATAGGTATTTGAGTGTGACTGTCACAGATATCATCCCAACCCTATAGTTCCCATATCTGTAACTTTCACTAAAGAAGAAATAAACCATATATTAATACCTAAATAAGAGTACATGTTTATTACTGATTTCACCCTAGTTTTCCTGTTCTTGCAAACTGCTGTAAGACATTCAGCTGTGGTGGAGGTCAGGCAAGCCTTTGCAGTATAGATATCCATGTTGTTGATTCTACATATAGTGTTTATCTCTGCCAAAATAGCTTTTTTTATCAATAAAGATATTAATCAAATGGCAATGGCAAGTAAAACAGGATGAAGCAGGACTAGTTGCCACTGAATTTACCTTTGCTGTTTCATTCTTAGTAATAGAATCCAGAGTTTTATCTAGAGCAGCAATGCATCTAGGTAAAAGCCTGTACTTCTTTTGTCTCTCATGCGTGTGAGATTACATGGCTAAGTTCTGGTCAATGACACAAAAATAAAAATATTGCAAAAGAATTCCAAAACATTTTGTGTAAAGTCATCCAGTTAGCTGATATGTGGATCCTTTTGTATTTCAGCCTTTTCTCATTCTTGTTTCTTGGCACACAAAAAGGATGGGTTGAACTCCAGCAGCAATTGTGTACCATGAGCTGAACTTGAAAGACATTGTAATAAAATAATCAGACTAATTAGAAGGAAACTAGTTCACTTAAAAATATGAAGCCACCATAACAGTCATTGATTATATAGTACAAAGTGTTTCCTATGAGTAAAAAAATACCTTTCTAAGTTTTGAAAGTTGTGACTCTTATCTGTTCTATGTCATATGCAACAATGCCTTATTTTAACTCACCTACAGCTTACTGATTCATACAATTAAATGTGCTTTTTCATCTGACATTGAAAACTTCCTCCAGTGCAAGACATTTAGTGAATATGTATATGAAACTGATATTTTACAAATATTGTGAGGTCCTGTCATCTACTTGTTCATGAAGCATCTTTATCACTAATTCTCCAATTTTGCTCCTTCCAAATCTCTGGTCATAAAACCTAAGCATTACCTACCCGGTGCCCATGGATCCTTGAAGATTTTTACCTCAAGCCATCCCATCTTCCAGACAGACAGGAAATAATATTTCCTGCTTAAAGTTTCTTACACCATTAAGAGGACTTCCCTGTTAAGTGTTCATGACATTTCTGAATGATTCTCTAATGGCACAGCATTGACCTTTGGATGTTATAATCAGTAAAATCATTTATAAATTAGGCTATTTTCCAATTCATTCAATTAATTAAAAAGCATTCTACATGAATTCTTAAGTGTAAATAAAGAATAGAGTAGAAGTGAAACCAAAGTACTGAGGATGTAAGAGTTTTTACTCACAGCAAGTTTCTGATTTCAGAGCATTCTTGGATCTGTTGTCATAAAACGTACACTCACTTGAAGATAGAGTGCTACATAGCAAACTCTTTTTAAGGTTAAGTGGATAGACAGTGTCTACTTGATGATGAACAGCTCGGTAGGCAGCGTGTTCACTTGTTGTCCCATGGTTAGCTGTTAAAACTTTATAAGGGCTTAGAAGCAGATGAAGGGCCTTCCTCAAAAGAGAATCACTACTTATTAAAGTGGGAATGTCTTTAATGAAAGAAAAAAGGAAAAAAAGGAAGGAAGGGAAGAAGAAACCAGGACCTTTACTGTGAGTTGTTTATTAGATCTTGCCATGCTTAAAAAAAAGAAAAAAAAAAAAATCCTTCTACCACAGGAATTCACAGAATCATTGGATCTGCTGAGTCATAAAGCTGAATATCAAACTGTTCCAATTAAAATCTAAAGGTTAGGTAAAGAATGTAAAGGTCAAAGCTATTCAATAACACTTAAGTGAATCAGACTAGCACACTCACATGCAATTTGAATTGAATATAGATTCTTATTAAAACTCACTAGGTGTTTTAGCTTATTCTTAGTAAAATTGGTTCTACTCTGCATACATTTATTTGTCCCTTTGAAGGGGATATCCCAATATGCTGCAAATCACTATATTTGTAGAAAGTTTAGCAAGAGGAAAATTAAAAAAAAAAACCCTCTGTATTTCCATGGACTTTGTCATATGTTCTTAGAAAATAATTTTTCTTACCAATACCTTTTACAGAGATAACTTCTACTTCCTGTTTTCCAAGATACTTCAAAAGTAGATGGTGACTTAAATTAGGAGTATCCTGCTGAGCTGCTGTCCCTGCCAGGTGAAAGCAGAATGCTTTTCATGTTTGCTGTTTACTGGTTTTGAGGGAAAAAAGCTATCTCTGGATCAATAAGAGCATACCAGATGCCAGGGGCTGTATTGATTTGCTTTAGTAAGCAAAGCATATTTGGAACAGCAGTTGCAACTGGAAAAAAAAAAAAATCATCTAATTAAATTAATGATAAAGCTCTATAATTCTTCAGGAAAAAAAAAAAAAATATCTCTTTTTTGGGTCTCAGCCAGACTGAAGAGATACATGGGAATGTACTGGGATGATCACTTCTGAAACTTTCTAGTTTTATGATATGTGATTCCCATAGAGACATAGTGTTGCTTTTGATTCAGTGTTGGCATACAGAAGTATTCTAGGAACTTTCAGTTGGTCATTTTTATAATCATGAGTTCCCTCAGATAAGAAAGCAAGTATTAGAATATCTGTTAGCTGAGAAGATGCATACCTACTCTTCACTCATAAATGGGAAACATTACAATGGATGGGTTCCACTGGGCCAACATAAAACTGATTAGCTTAACAGTGGTATTATTTTACCATTACAAGCCCTTTGCATATTTCTCAATGGGCTTCAGTGACAAATTTATACCAAAGGAACCATGAAAATCTCAGAACAAGTTCATCAGTCGAATCAATTAAATACCACACACAACCACTACAGGCTTAAAGAAGTAAGGGTTTTAATATGGCATTTAAAATTAACATAAATAAGTTAGTAACTCTGGAGAAGGAAATGGCAACCCACTCCAGTATTCTTGCCTGGAAAATCCCATGGACAGAGGAGTCTGATGGGCTACAGTCCATGGTATCACAAGAGTCGGACATGACTTAGTGACTAAACCAAGTAAGTAACAGACGATGTTAGGTTTGCAGACTTACCATAGAAGTGTCTAATAAGTCCATAATCTCCATATCTTCCTTTATGATTCACACTGTTACTGGGAATAACAGATGCAGATCAATTTAGGGCAGGGCTAGAGGGAAAATCATAGTAATTATCTATGATTTGACTAGATTATCCTTGCTTAAGTGAGTCCAGTCTCCCTTCATTCAAAAATACTCAGTTTCTTAAATTGATAACTGGGTAAGGGTTTGTAACTCACTCTTTTAATGGTTATGTGAATTAACCAGATTCATTAGAACTGAAAATTTTGCATTTCTTTTGATTATGAAGCCCAAGTAGCGTCTTGTCTGTTCACCTGCTATTCATAAGGACACCATGAATGGCAGCTGTGAAGAAAGATCCTTTAGGCTCAGACTATTTTGTTTACCATGTTTATCCTTTTGCTTCTTGAGATAAACCCATGTTCATTTGGACTCTGAACAAATGGAAGCTAAGTGCTGAGTCTTCTCAGCTGTCACCTTGCTACCTCTCATCCCCACTTAAAATAAAGGTCCTTTTTCAACTATAAAATTTAACATCAGAAGGCAGAGCTACATTGCAGAGCTACTGAACATTTTTCAAAGATACTGTACTCCTCTCACAAACTGGGCAGAAAATAATGAATTTAGTATGCTTGAAACTGTTTTCCTTAGAAAGGCTTACTTGTGGGATTGGAACCTTGCTGGTTTCTAGGGACTAAATTTTAGAAGGGTTCTCACAAATCCTTTCCTGAAAGCTCAGTTGGTAAAGAATCCGCCTGCAATGAAGGAGACCTTGGTTTGATTCTTGAGTCAGGAAGATCCTCTGCAGAAGGGATAGGCTACCCTCCCCAGTATGCTTGGCTTTCCATTGTGGCTCAAACTTGTAAAGAATCCGCCTGCAATACGGGAGACTGGGATTTGATCCCTCGGTTGGGAAGATCCCCTGGAGAAGGGAAAGGCTACTCATTCCAGTATTCTGGCCTGGAGAATTCCAAGGACTATATAGCCCTGGGACTTTCACTTTAACTTTTCTCACAAGTCTGAGAGCTAATAAATGTGACTCACAATGCCTAGACAGTTTGTATAAGCAATATGGTTTATGTTGAATACCTAATTTACTTCTGGAAGTCTGAAATAGTGAAGTTGGTACTTGCTAAGAAGAAGGACCCACTTCTTCTTTGTGGACCTTCTATGAAGGACCTATGTGACCAGAACCTACTTAAAACACTGATCATGGAATCTCTAATGAGCATACCTGGTAGACAACATTTCACAATATTGTCACAACTCCTTGCTAGAGGAATTAAACATGTCCTATGTGACTCCACTGGGATAGGACTCCTGGAAACTTGAGCTTGGATTCCTCTGGACATCCCCACAATGCACATTTTCCCTTTGCTGACTCTGCTTTGTATTCTTTTGTTATGATAAGTCACAGCCCTGAGTGCAACTAAATGCTTCATCCTATGAGTCCTCCTAGTTAATCACTGAATCTGGGAATGGTCTTGGGACCTCCCTAAACACAAATATATATTCTCAGACTTTAGTACAGATTGGTTTATGTGGTTCCCTAGGATAAGAAGTGTAGTGGGTGAGTTAAATATTTAAAGTTCACTGCATCACTTCTATTTCCCTAAATTATTGGATTCATTTTCCAGCACAAAACCAAGTGAATTTTGGTACCTCATCTTTATTTACTGCTGAATCCAATTTTCAAACAAGTGTATGAAAATATGAACAATGCCCTATTGCTAGAGTTAGCAAAACTAATCCAGATTTTCATCAGTTTAGCTTTATTCAAAATATAATTATTGTCTTCTTAGTCAAGCACTATCAGACTCTATCCCCACAAATATTTTCAAAATAGTTTACATACATAAATTACACAAATCTTCCTAACAAAACATAAATAATTATTTTACTTACTGTGTATTTGGCAATTGTTCCTCCATTCCCAACAGCATGTCTGAAATTGATTCTAGATATAATTGCAGAGATAAAGAGGAACAAATGTGAGGTCAAAATAAGGAATATGTCTTATCTCCTTTGTAATCCCCTTCATTTAGGACATTGCAATTTATTTAATTAAGAAAAAAAAATCTGTCTCATCAGCAAAGGGAAAACAGTACTTTGGTTACAAAGGGCTTTCAGTAACATTTTGGAGATTTGGAGAGATTTAAAAATCTCTAAACTCTATTTTATGTCCCATTATTTGTATGTGCCACACAAACAATAAATGCCTTAAATTTTAGAACAGAACCAGAGAAAGATGGAAAAATAAGAAACATTTAAATTCAGTAACCTAAAGGATAAAACTTTACATTAGGTTTTCAGGTACTTCACCTTGCAACATCAGAGTATAAGAGATCAATTTTGGATAGAAATAAAAATCCTGCAGAATCCTTTTGGTGCCTCAGGATGTTAGTTATCTGAACTGGTCATTTCCTTTTTAGAGCTATATAAATTCAGTGTTAGCAGCTATCTCACCCTGACATTCCTTCTGCCTGTCATATTTTTCTATGATATCGGTGATTCTATCCTCAACCATTTAGTTTTATTGGGTAATTATTTCCAGATAAATATGTATGATTATTTGGTTATTCTTATGTGTCATTTACCCAAACTCTGATTATTAAACATGCGTTTCCTCTAGCCTCAAATATTCAAGATAACCAACTCACTTAAATTCCCTACAAAAGTTTGTAACAAACAAACTTTTAGATGCAAATGCTCTCAAAGGACTCTGGCTAATTATATGGAAATCAAATTTATTAGAAAAGCTCTGTGGTTTCTCACAGAAACAAGTGCTAGAAAATTCATCTCAGAATACTAGCAAGAGTCAAGAGTTTCTAGGCAACTGAATTCATGAGAAAGAACTCAAAAATGAGTTGGTTCGGTGGCCCCACCACTGGACACTACTGAGATGTTACTGTTATCATCAGTATCATCAGAAGAAAGAATTTTAAACTGTTTCTGTTTTCTTTTTACACTGATTCATTAAAGTCTTGTGGCGGGGTGGGTGGGAGGTGGTGGTTCAGATTGGCCAAGCTTAGATTCCTGCCCACATATAGAATGTATCTGGCCTTTTAGCTTTGATGGTAGAGAGTTCTAGAATATGATGGATCCCAGCATCACAGAAAGACTCTTAATAAATTTCCAAAATACATTGGTCATCATCTGAATTCCATTCTGACTTGCAGAGTTTATAAGCTGTGCTCTCTCCAAAACCCCAAAAACTCAAATGAAAAGCTTACTTCCTATAGTTACAGGTTGTTTCACACTTTGTGCTATGCTTAGTCATTTGGTTGTGTCAGACTCTTTCCGACCCCATGGACTGTAGCCTGCCAGGCTCTTCTGTCCATGGGCAATCTCCAGGCAAAAATACTGGAATGGGCTTACATGTCCTCCTCCAGGGGATCTTCCCAACCCAGGGATCAAACCCAGGTCTCCCACACTGCAGGTGGATTCTTCACCATAAGAGCCACCAAAGAAGCCCAAGGATGCTGGGGTAGGTAAACCTATCCCTTCTCCAGGGGTATGTCCTTACTCAGGAATCAAACTGCAGTCTCCTGCATTGCAGGTGGATTCTTTACCAGCTGAGCTACCAGAGAAGACCTTATCACATTTTAGAAACAGATTATTAAAGATTATGAAATATATCTACCTTTAATATATTGTAAAAGTGAATCAAATTTGCATTATTGTTTTTTTCTTAATGACAAATGTTTTCCATAGTATATAGATTATATCAGGGTACTACTTTGGATACAAATGGAAACTGACACAAATACAGAGAACTGCAGTATGCTGTAGGATCAGATATCAAAATACATTATTAAAAATAGTACATAAGGCATATATATAGTGATAGTATCCTTGACAACACTTCCTGTCTTTGAGGAATGATTTCTATTAATTAGGGTTTCTTTATTCTCTAGTAAAGAAGTACTTTATATATTTCAATTTCTTCTTGCTTTTTTTCATGGGAAAGTCTTAGCTTTGTGATATAAATTGAATGAATTTTTTGTTATGCTAGGCATAGCTAAAACAGGGATAGTAGCTTTACTACTACCACCGTGATTACTACATCTGCTACTAGCTAATATGTACACAGGTTTATTATGTGCCAGACCCAGTTCTGAAGGCTTTGCATGTAATAGCTTATGTTCCTCATCTCACCTCTCCAAAAACCTGTGAGTTCTTTATTATAACTTCCCACACTGATTAATGCACAAGACAATAGCTTTTCTCTATCTAGAAATACAAATTAAAAGACCCTTGGACCTACTGTAATTAGCTTTTGCTCAATATTTTTGAAAGAAATATGATCAATTAGGCTGTCTTTCTCAAATGTTTATTTTCTTGCTTGTTTGTAGAGGACACTGTAAAGAACACTTTTTATTTATACCCTTTTAATCATTCTCAGTGAGTCTCTAGGGAGGTTTCTCTGAAACCATGTTCCTTACATTTGCATGAAACTCTCAGTTTACTATAAAATAAAAATAGCATTCTAAATTCTGATACAAAGGCTATATTACTTAAGTAAAGATTTCATAGCATTTTGGGGTGAGGTTTTCAGTCTTCTTTTCAAAAAATTCTTCATACCACTTTGCAATACCTGGATCATATAAATATAATATACTCCAATCTGTAACAAGTGCTCCTCACATACTGCTATACAAATAAGTCAGGTTTCAGCTTTAGTGATATTTCTGGAGAAGTACTATTTCTCCATCACTTTCTCTTCCTCTGATCACCAGCACATTGATATGTCAAGATATTTATTTGTCTGAGTTTTGGTCACCTTTACACTAAGTATTTGCTTCTTTTGTAGAAACCAAAACAAATGCGGAATAACATAATATTCCAGATATCCATGTGCCAAATTCACTAATAATCTGATTTGTAGATTTCCTCTTTAAAACTTAAAGTGGGTGCTCAATAATAAGCCTAATATTTATTCACTTATTCTTGTGGTCTTTCAACCGGTTTTAAATTAATGTTTACAGTTTTCCAGACACTGTTTTTACCCTGATCACTTTTGACAATTTTCTTCTAAGGTTATGAGTTCATTTCTTTTTCTTTTCTACTTAATTAGAATTGTATTCAACTTGATTTTTCTGAAGACTATTACTTGAGGGACTTTTTTGAGCAATGGATTTTGAAAAGTGCTGGGGATTCCATTGGTCAAAAATATAGAAATAATACAGTCCTCAACTGACACTGTACAAGTCATCTAACTGTGAAATGAAGATGAATAAATCCAAGGGGCACTGAGAGATAGTGGTAGGACTGAGAGTTTCTTAACAGAACCTTCAAGAGACAGCATGGTAAATCAGAGGAACTGAGGAACTGAACTTCAGAAAAGAAAACATAAAACAATATAAGACCTGGGAAGCTTTGGACCAAGGCCTTTATTCCCTGGTCTGCTTCAGATGTTCTACAGTGCTTTGAACATTCAAAAGATAATGTGAGAAATAGTTAGCATTTAAGGCAAGATTTTGAGTTATTTTGATTTCCTGCATGTTTCAAAGTCTAAAAAATTTCTGAGAAATTTGAAATTAAGTGGATTCATATAATTTTTAATTAGCTTTCACAATATCTATAATATTTGCAAAATCTCAAAAAATTTATCCTAATAAATGTGGAAACTTAAAATACTCTTACATGCCATGGTTCAGATATTCTTTGAGAATCTTCCCAGTTGCTAAGGAGAAACCATAAATGTAGTAACAAAAACCAACAAATTGTTACTTGGTAGCAGAAATGAGAGATGGAAGATGGAAAAAGCAATTAATTCCTTTAATAAACTAAACAGGTGGGTTTTAAAATTTTATAGCAAAGTAGATAAAAGAACATAGGCCCTATAAATCATTTTTTAATTAGAAAAATAAATTCTGCATATGCATAATCTTCCTATTAAAGTCTGTAATAACAGCAACTGTATTAGTCAACTGTTTATAATCACAATATTAGGACATGGTTGTATAACATGGTATGAATTATATATGTTGAAGTAGATATGGTTTCATTTTGTAATATATTCCAATTAATATTGTAGTAAAACATGCAAAATTAGATCCACTAAATCCTTTATAGGTTACCAAATACTTTCACAAAATCTGTTCTCATTATGTTTTATAACAATTCCATATTGTTGGTACAGCAGATATTATTGTTTCTACTTTACTGTTCTACGTGAAACTCAGAGATTTTGGGCTTCCCTGGTAGTTCAGATGGTAAATAATCTGTCTGCAGTGCAGGAGACCTGGGTTTGATCCCTGGGTCAGGAAGATCCCCTGGAGAAGGAAATGACAACCTCTTCCAGTATTTTTGCCTGGAGAAGTTCATGGACAGAGGAGCCTGAAGGGGCTGCAGTCCATGGGGGTCACAAAGAGTCAGACACGACTGAGCAACTAACATTTTTACTGTCACACACAGGGGATCTTCCTGACCCAGACATCTCCCAGGTCTCCTGTATCGCAAGGAAATTTTCACACTAAGCCATCAAGGAAGCATATTTTGGAATGCTTCATATCAATGCAAATAGACTTCTCTCACTCTCTCTCTCCCCCTCCCTTCACCAGTTTCATCATATTCCATTTTATAGACTAAAATATCACTTATTTAAATGGTTTATAGATGACGGACTTGTAGGCTATGGATGTAAATTTCCCTACTTTTTTTTTTTTATGGGGGGTGGGGGTGTTGTTTATTTTCTGTTTTCTAAGAAGACTGCAAATAACATTTGTCATTTTCAATGCACTGTATCTGTATATCTCCAGGAAAAATTTCCAGATTCTCAGACTGGTATTGCTTGCATCAAAGGATAGATGAATTGATAAAGTGCTAAATGATGGCAATCTGACCTCAATAGAGACTGTATCAAATTATACTGCCCAAGGAATATATACTGGGTTCTAGTATCAAAATTCAGACATATTTTACAATACAGTAAATGAAAATTAATATCTCAGCCAAGTTTTAATTGAACTTTTTAACAGTTCCAATGTTTTAGAAGCTTTTTAAAACTTAGTTTTCTAGAAATTTTGTGTTCAGTCTTTGGCAGTTTTATAGTCTTTTCTCCTTTATAAATCTATATGAAGATTTTCTACGTTAAGATTCATAGATTTTTTTTCCATTTTTTTCAATTATTTTTGACTCATTATTTTTAAATGAAAATATTTTATGTTTTCAAGTCTCTGAATCTTTCCTTTTTCACAGTTAAATCTTTGTATCACAAAGTTAGTAAAAAAATATGCTACATTTTCTCTAGTAGTTCTATAGCTTTCTTATATTTAAATCTTTCATTCATTGAAACATATTATCTTATTTGGCCTGAAGTATGAATGTCAAATGATTTTTCTAACTTGTTCTTCACTTGTTCAAAATTCATTTATTAAGTGAACATACTTTTTCTCAATGATTTGAGATACTATACCTAAGGCATATAGAGCCACATAAAACTTTTAATACTGGCATTATTCTGATATTTTTAAGTAGCAACACTGTATGCATTTCTATTTATTATTTTTTGCTAGTTGCTCTGCAGAATTCAAAAGTTTTTATTTAAAACAAATTTTACACATTACTTTTCAAATGTAGTTCTTTCCACAGACATTTATCCTTAGTATTCTATCTTTGATGAACCTCTTGATGAAGGTGAGAGAGTGAAAAAGCTGGCTTAAAGCTCAACATTCAAAAAACTAAGATCATGGCATCTGGTCCCATCACTTCATGGCATATAGATGGGAAAACAATGGAAACAGTAATAAACTTTATTTTCTTGGGCTCCAAAATCACTGAGGACCGTGACTGCAGCCGTGAAATTAAAAGACGCTTTCTCCTTGGAAGAAAAGCTGTGACAAACCTAGGCAGCATATTAAAAAGCAGAGATATTACTTTGCTGACCTTTGTCTGTATAGTCAAAGCCATGGTTTTTCCAGTAGTTATGTATGGATGTGAGAGCTGGACCATAAAGAAGGCTGAGTGCTGAAGAATTGATGCTTTTGAACCATGGTGTTGGAGGAGACTCTTGAGACTCCTAAAAGATCAAACCTTTTACAGTCCATGGAATTCTCCAGGCCAGAATACTGGAGTGGGAAGACTCTCTCTTCTCCAGGGGATCTTCCCAACCCAGGGATCAAACCCAGGTCTCCCACATTGCAGGCATATTCTTTACCAGCTGAGCTACTAGGAAAGCCCTAAGAGATCAAACCAGTCAGTCCTAAAGGAAATCAACCCAGAATATTAATTTGAAGGACTGATGCTGAAGCTGAAGCTGCAATACTTTGGCCACCTGATGCGAAGAGCTGACTCATTGGAAAAGACCCTGTTGCTGGGAAAGATTGAAGGCAGGAGGAGAAGGGAACGACAGAGGATGAGATGGTTGGATAGCATCACTGATCGAATTGACATGAGTTTGAGCAACCTCCGACAAATAGTGAAGGACAAGGAACCCTGGCGTGCTGCAGTTCATGGCGTCTCAAAGAGTCAGACATGACGGAGTTACTGAACAACAAAAATTCTATCTTTTCTGACTAATCTAAAAGGAGTATTATCCTCTATGATATCATCTAAACAACTGTTACTGAAATACATGGGACCTAGTGTTTCTATATATTAATTATGTATTATGTTATTTCTACAAATTAACATATACTTAGAACATTTCTAATAATTTCTGCCTGCAATGCGGGAGACCTGGGTTCCATCCCTGGGTCGGGAAGATCCCCTGGAGAAGGAAATGGCAACCCACTCCAGTATTCTTGCCTGGAGAATCCCATGGAGAGAGGAGCCTGGTAGGCTACAGTCCACAGGGTCGCAAAGAGTTGGACACGACTGAGCGACTTCACTTTTCTGGAAAATTTCTAGTTCATTTTGTTTAATTTTTCTAAGTATAAAAGCAGAGCGAGGAGACTAGTAATATTTTATTCACATTTTACAGTCTATATGTCTCCAATTTCTTTGTTTTCTCTAATTGCACTGACTACAACTATCAGTACAATGTTAAGTAATAACCACATTAGTGAATATTACTTAATTTCCTTAAAATGCTATAGAGTTAATGAACACATTTTATAAACTAAATAGGACTGATCTCTATTTTATTATTTTTTTATTTATCATTAAGCATTAATCCCATGTATACCTATGACTAATTCATGTTGAGGTTTGACAGAAAACAGCAAATTCTGTAAAGCAATTATCCTTCAATAAAAAATAAATTAATTTAAAAAAATGAACAGAAATATTTTATCAATTGCTTACTTCTTATAGAAAAAATCATATGAACTTTTGATAGATACATTAATATGATAAATTATATTATTTATTATCTTGTATTATTTTACTATTATGCTGTTTTATTTACTAAAATCAACATTCTGGCCTTAATATTCATAAAGTAGACTGGTCTTTCTTTTCTCTGTCATTTACATCGGTGTCTTACTATATTTTCTTAAAATAAAAGTTTACAAGTTTTCATTTACCCTCTAATATTCTGAAACTAGTTAAGTATCACTGGAATTTTTTTAACAGAATTTTGCATTGAAATCTTCTCTAAGTCATATGAACCACATATACTTGGGAGAGAGTTATTAACTCTTTATTCCATGAGAATCATTCTATTTAGACTACCTTCCTCTTCTAAAATTAGTTTTCATAAATTAAATTTTCTAAAAATAAATGTTATCCAAGTTTCCATGTATATTTGCATAGAACTGTGCAAGACGTCCACCTCAGAATTTGTTCTCCTCAGTGACAGAAAGAGCAATTATGATGTCCAATTTCAGTTCACTCAGTGATTACTCACTGACCACCTGACGGCCACCACTCCACTGCTCCACTACTGTTGGCTGAACTGTCTGCCCTCTGATGCCCTCTTGCAACACCTACCATCTTACTTGGGTTTCTCTTACCTCGGTCGTGGGCTATCTCTTCACGGCTGCTCCAGCAAAGCGCAGCCGCCGCTCCTTACCTTGGACGAGGGCTATCTCCTCAGGGCCGCCCCTGCCGACCTTGAACATGGAGTAGCTCCTCTTGACCCTCCTGCGCCTGCGCAGCAGCCGCTCCTTGGAGGTGGGGTTGCTCCTCTGGGCCGCCGCCCCTGACCTCGGGTGTGGGGGAGCTCCTCTCGGCTGCCGCCCCTGGCCTCTGACATGGGGAAGCTCCTCTGCCCCGTCCCTGCGCTGTCGCAGCCTGGCGCTCTCGGTCTCCACCCCTGACTCTGGGCGAGGGGTAGCTCCTCACGGCCACGCTTCTGCGCGGTCCGTCGCAGCAGGCGCGCTTCTGCGCGGTCCAACCTCTCCATGAGTGATGGCGTCCACCTCATGCTTATTGCCAAATTCAGACTTAAACTGAACAAAGTAGGGAAAACCACTAGACCATTCAGGTATGACCTAAATCAAATCTCTTATGACTATATATTGGAAGTGAGAAATAGATTTAAGGGACTAGAGCTGATAGACAGAGAGCCTGATGAACTATGGAGGGAGATTCCTAACGTTGTACAGGAGACAGGGTTCAAGACCATCCCCATGGAAAAGAAATGCAAAGAGGCAAAATGGTTGTCTGAGGCGGCATTACAAATAGCTGTGAAAAGAAGAAAAGCTAAAAGCAAAGGAGAAAAGGAAAGATATTCCCATTCGAATGCAGAGTTCCAAAGAATAGCCAGGAGAGATAAGAAAGCCTTCCTGGGAGGGGGGATCGGGATGGGGAATACCTGTAACTCTATGGCTGATTCATGTCAATGTATGACAAAACCCACTGAAATGTTGTAATTAGCCTCCAACTAATAAAAAATAAAAATAAATAAATAAATAAATTTTTTAAAAAAGAAAGCCTTCCTCAGTGATCAATGCAAAGAAATAGAGGAAAACAACAGAATGGGAAAGACTAGAGATCTCTTCAAGAAAATTAGAGCTACCAAGGGAACATTTCATGCAAAGATGGGTTTGATAAAGGACAGAAATGGTATGGACCTAACATAAGCAAATGATATTAAGAAAGGGTGGCAAGAATACACAGAACTGTACAAAAAAGATCTTCATGACCCAGATAATCACAATGGTGTGATCACTCACCCAGAGCCAGACATCCTGAAATGTGAAAAGTCAAGTGGACCTTAGAAAGCATCACTACAAACAAAGCTAGTGGATGTGATGGATTTCCAGTTGAGCTCTTTCAAATCCTAAAAGATGATGCTGTGAAAGTGCTGCACTCAATATGTCAGCAAATTTGGAAAACTCAGCAGTGGCCACAGGACTGGAAAAGGTCAGTTTTCATTGCAATCCCAAAGAAAGGCAATCCCAAAGAATGCTCAAACTACTACACAATTGCACTCATCTCACATGCTAGTAAAGTAATGCTCAAAATTCTCCAAGCCAGGCTTCAGCAATACGTGAACCGTGAAGTTCCAGATGTTCAAGCTTGTTTTAGAAAAGGCAGAGGAACCAGAGATCAAATTGCCAACAGCCGCTGGATCATTGAAAAAGCAAGAGAGTTCCAGAAAAACATCTATTTCTGCTTTATTGACTATGCCTAAGTCTTCGACTGGGTGTGAATCACAATAAACTGTGGAAAATTGTGGAAGAAATGGGAATACCAGACCACCTGACCTGCCTCATGAGAAACCTGTATGCAGGTCAGGAAGCAACAGTTAGAACTGGACATGGAACAACATTCTGGTTCCAAATAGGAAAAGGAGTACATCAAGGCTGTATATTGTCACCCTGCTTATTTAAATTATATGCAGAGTACATCATGAGAAACACTGGGCTGGAAGAAGCACAAGCTGGAATCAAGATTGCTGGGAGAAATATCAATAACCTCAGATATGCAAATGACACCACCCTTATGGCAGAGAGTGAAGGGGAACTAAAGAGCCTCTTAATGAAAGTGAAAGAGGAGAGTGAAAAAGTTGTCTTAAAGCTCAACATTCAGAAAACTAAGATCATGGCAACTGGTGCCATCCACTTCATGGGAAATAGATGGGGAGACAGTGGAAACAGTGTCAGACTTTATTTTTTTGGGCTCCAAAATCACTACAGGTGGTAATTGCAGCCATGAAATTAAAAGATGCTTACTCCTTGGAAGGAAAGTTATAACTAACCTAGATGGCAAAAAATCAGAGACATTACTTTGCCAACAAAGGTCCGTCTGGTCAAGGCTATGGTTTTTCCAGTGGTCATGTATGGATGTGAGAGTTGGACTGTGAGGAAAGCTGAGCGCCGAAAAATTGATGCTTTTGAACTATGGTGTTGGAGAAGACTCTTGAGAGTCCTTTGGACTGCAAGGAGATCCAACCAGTCCATCCTAAAAGAGATCAGACCTGTGTGTTCATTGGAAGGACTGACGCTGAAGCTGAAACTCCAATACTTGGGCCAGCTCATGCAAAGAGTTGACTCTTTGGAAAAGACCCTGATACTGGGACGGATTAGGGGCAGGAGGAGAAGGGGACAACAGAGGATGAGATGGCTGGATGGCATCACCGACTTGATGGGCATGAGTTTGAGTAAACTCCGGGAGTTGGTGATGGACAGGGAGTCCTGGCGTGCTGCGATTCATGGGGTCGCAAGAAGTCAGACACGACTGAGTGACTGAATTGAACTGAACTGTGCAAGACAGCGTCTTAACAGTCTTTTCACTTTGTTTTTGTATTTATTTATTTTGCACATTGGGTCTTTTCTCATTTTCTCCAGATTCATATTAGTTAGTGATTAGCTGTTATATTATTTTTGCCAAAGAACCTGATGTTTTTTACATTTGTGAGTTCTATTCTTTTGTTCTAATACATTGTTTCCTGCTTAACTATTATTATTTCTTTCCTATGCTTCTATTTTATATTATTGTTCATTTCTGAACCACATGTTTAATTAAATTTCATTTTTCTCATGTATGCATGTATATTATTAATTTCCCTTTGAGAGTTGTTTTAGCACTACCTTATGCCTTCTTATATATAATATTTCATTATTGTTATATTTTAGGTTAATTAAAGTTTCATTTTAGGTTTTGTCTTTGATTCGATAATTAAAATGAAAGTTTTTTTTTTTTTTTTGGTCTGTCTGTTAACATATCCAGATGATAGAACTTCTTTTTTCTGATTTCAGTTTCAACTTCTAGCTTTTTACTTCATTGTGTAGATAGGTGATACAATATTTCTATTATCTGAATTCTATTTCTAATTTATTGTTTCTTTGGGTAATTTTGCAAGATAAGGAAAGTTGCTGATTGATCTACTATTGATATCAAACAGAAAAATATATATAATTTATTTTACTACTTTTAAACAGCTGAGGTTTCTGTAGCTTTCTAATTTCATTTAGGTTTAATGAGCAATTTTTATCTTTCTATCATCACTTGATACAGTGGGAGAAAGAGAGGTACAGTTTTGGCAGAGAGAAAAGGCAAAATGGATGGGATGACCCATGATGATTACTACTAGGTGATCTTTAAAGAGCTTATCATGAGAACTGATTTTAGCTCTAGGAAGGATTACAACAAACTAGACATATTTCTGGGCAACAATGCTTGAGAGGTCTTTGGTATGTCTATGGTTTTAATTTTACTGACTAATAATATTTGGTCCTGAATCATATACCAGGGAACTCAGTTAAGTCTGGTCTTGGCCAGGGTACAGTATTCTGGACAGCTGAGTCTGCTGTCTGACAGCTGTAAAATGCAGAGTTGGGAAAGCAATACAGGGAAAAAACCCTCTTAAAGGAGTGCCTAGTCACAGCCTAAGAAGCCTTTTTGACCAAAGTAGCCAAGAATGAAACCTCACGTGTTCTGGTTTTGAAGAATATCAACATTTTCCTGTTAACAACATTAGTTCCTTACGAATTAATATAAGCATCATACAAGGTTTCCCTGTTTTTGTTTTTAAACAGCAGCTCTGATTCTCATTGTGAACGTATTCAGCTAGGTGCCTCTATGTTATTTGTTCAAGGAAAGGGCTTGATTAACAATAAATTGAATTGAATATAACTTTTACACATTAACCAGAATTAATACACCACTTTCCTCTGTAGTGTTTGCCTTTCTAATGCCCAGGTAATTTTTGCTATGTTCTCAGACTGCGTCGCTTTTCAAAAGATGTAGATAGGATGAATGCAAGCTTTAATTCTTTGTTGCTTTGGAAAGATCCCTTGCCAAGTATAAGAGGGTCTTGGCTACAATGCAGTCTCTATTGTATCTGCCTGATATAATTAGGGTTGAAAGTGAAGTCGTTCAGTCGTGTCCGACTCTTTGCAACCCCATGGACTGCAGCCCACCAGGTTCCTCCGTCCATGGGATTTTCCAGGCAAGTATACTGGAGTGGGTTGCCATTTCCTTCTCCAGGAGATCTTCCCAACCCAGGAATTGAACCCAGGTCTCCCGCATTGTAGGCAGATGCTTTACCATCTGAGCCACCAGGGAAGTCCAATAATTAGGGTTAACATCCTCCTTATATGATTATAATCTTCAGGAACATCACATTTCTATAGATATGGCCTTGGTTAAGTCTTTCAATTCATCATTTTTTCTTCCCTGTGTTCCCTTTTTGCTGGAAAAGATCTGAACATGTTAGAACAGAGTAATATTCCCCAATATATCTGAAGCATAAGAAGAGGAAAACAAATACTGACTGTAGAATTGAGAACGAGGATATGCCAAGCACTAAGTCACTTCTCTGTCTGCAGTTTGCAAGTGGCACAATAGTAAGTTATGTTCTTTGGCATTTGCAACTAAAGGACAGAACAGATGGTAAAACTTATTTAAAATTTAAAAAGAGAAAATATTTATTTAAAAGAATTGCACTACCAAGATGAAATGTATTATGTGTAGGGCGCAGGCATGTGTTCAATGAAGTTTGGTCTGAACCAGAGTGAGACAATATATTACAAATTGATAAGCCCTCATTTAAGTGAATTTCCACTAAGATAGCCACATTGACAGGAAAAGATTCTCCACTGCATTCACTATGCATCACCCTAAAATGTTAAGCACAGTATTTTAAACTCAATTATCATCTTTAGTTTTTAAGAAACAATCCATAAGAGAGCATGACAACCAAATATTAATTATTGGATTTATGTTTGAAAGAACAGACAATCTGATTTCTTTTGAAGTCTGAGGAATGATATTGATCTTGATATTCTCAATGGGAGGGGAAAAAAAAACAAAGAAACAAAAAACTTAGACAATAAGTCAAGTGATTTGGGTAACAGATTAAGCTTCCTAGGCCACTAGGTACTGTATGGCTGTTTCTTAATTTTCTGTGACAGATGCATTCCTCTGACATTCCTTCCCTGAAAACTTGGTTAAACTGATGAACCACACATGTGCTGTTAAAAGCACTACAGTTGATAGAAATATAGAAACTGAAATTCAAAAGTGTTTCTACTGTTGCATATCTCTAGACCAGGTATCACAAACTCAAATATCTATAGGAGTAACATGGGTATAAGACCAAAGATACACATTACATATTAAATAAATACTTTGTTTTTACAGCAAATTATAAGAATAATGTTTATTTCCACAAAGAAATACAAATTATTTCTTGTTATTTTGAAATACAAGCTCTCCTAGATTTATTTTTTTCATTTGCACATCTTTGTTAGAGATACAAAAACAAGGAAATATTTATTTACTCTTTAAAAATAAACAAAAACAAATGATGATGATCTATTGATGACTTTCAGATTTTCTGTCAAGGGGATAATAAATTGATGGGTATTCTACTGAACTGGAAAGTATGCATCCTGTCTGAATTATGCAAATGCAGTTCAACTCCTGCTAAATTCTGGTCCAGTGTTTCCAAATCTTCTGGTCACTTTCCTAAGAAACAAAGGAGAACAGATCTTTATTGGGAAGGTCTTGATTTTTTAAATGTTGGCCTGATTTTATATATGTAATATATATATATATATACACAAATATATACAATAAATATAAATATATGTTATATATATTTATAAATATATATATATTATATATATAAATATATAAATATAAATAAATATATAAAATCAAACATTTTAGATTAAACTAGAGTGGGCACTAGGCAAAGTGTTCCCAGAATTATGATATGCATTTAAGTATACTGATGAAATCATATTGAGAGGGTAACAGGCAGGAAGACCAGGGGTCTCCAAACGGAGGAAATAGGCTGCAAGTGTCAGACATTTTTCTCTCTCTTAAGCGGCAGTAGGAAACTAGTGATATTTTTTTTCTTCTCTATACAAATTTAAAATGAGGTTTCTCTTAAAATGCTGTGTTGCCATGACACCTGGTTTCACCTGAAGCTAACTATTCTCAAACCTTGAGTTAACCAATACATTTTTCTTATGGAAATGTTTATCTTAAAGCTCTATTAATGTGCTATGCATTTACCCCAGACTCTAAGTTCTGCCAAACGGCTCAAACTACTTGACAAACCAGTATGTTATACTCAGGTATTGTTCCCCTAATCTATGTAAATGAAACTATTTGTGTGGTTATCTGCCCTTCTATAAGATTCAAGTCAATCATTTTATGGCCAGGGATGAATTATCTGGTGCCATTCTGAATTTTAAGACATTCCTTTCTTTTCATTAACAGACTGTGAGTGACTATATAACATACAGCTAAATACTAGCAGGGGGGTACTCTTTCTGTCCCCTTTTGATGCCTATGTCAGAAGCTTTCTCTATCTCCTTTATACTTTAATAAAACTTTATTACACAAAAGCTCTGAGTGATCCAGCCTCGTCTCTGGCCCCGGATTGAATTCATCTCCTCCAGAGGCCAAGAATCCTGGTGTCTTATGGTTCAGCAACAACCTTTCAATATCATGTAAAAATGCAAGCAAGAGTTTGATTCCATGGTAGCAAAAAACCAGAAAATGCAAAACTGACTATAGTTTGGTAAGTCTATACACATCCAAACTATGAATATGTGTTGTTTTACACAACTCTAGATGTTACTTACATTCTCTATACCTGCAATGGATAAACCAAATATAAATAATTAATAGCCAAGTCTTTCTTATTTTTATATATACTCTCAATCAACTTGTCTGTCTTTGGAGTTTTTCTAGTGCAGTGTGTTATGATTGGGAAGAATATTACATCAAAATATTCCCTGTGGACCATTTGCATGAAATTGAAATTATTCTAGGTATTTCTTACTTCAGTTTTGAGAGTTTTTCTTAAATATGGTTTAAGTTATTAAAAAACTAGGAGTTTACTCACTACTGAATAATAATTAGTCAGAAAAGTAAAATGTTTCACTAATATGGTGACTTGGATATATTAAGTCTCAGTACTATATGAAAAATGGAGATACTATTAGTATTAAGCTTACAGGGTTTTAAGGATTAAGTGACATATAGGTAAACCCCTTAAGTCACTATTTGACATAGAAGACATTCAATAAATGTCAATTACCAAAATAAATTTAAAATATTATTAATAAGTCTGTTCTGGATGTTAAGATAAAATGAGATAGTTTCCAGTTCACAGGACACAATTGTTTCCTCAATCTCCTATTAAAAAACAAAAAAACGTATTGACTCTATAATATCCCATCCTCAGCAACTAAAATGATAAACATTTTCAAAGAGAAATGAATGAATTATATTTGAGTAGTGATCTAATGTCAAAATCAATCTTAAAGGTGTAAAAATAAAAGCAAAGGCAATTAAATACTCATCATTAGAACAAGAAGCCACAAAGTCATGTACATATCCAAGTCATAAATGTAAACCAAAGGGTCATGAATTGTCCCTTGCAACTGAGACAGAAGATAAAATTCTACCTGACTAAATAATCTAAATCACTAGCATCATAAGGGCATGAATTACTTCTAAGAAGAGTTGCCTGCGTGGTCAAGGTAGCAGACAATGAAAAAATAATGAATAATATGGAAGTTAAAGTTACTAATCAAACAAAGATAGAGAATTGAGGAAATTACATAATTTGTCAAAGTTGCAAAGCTACAGAAATGTAAGATTATGAATTGAAATGTAAAACTCTCACACTCAAAATACCATGTTCTTTGATTGCTGCTTTTCTATTTAGGAAGCAAGAGACTTTTCACTTATTAATCAGTAAGAAGCAATTCTTTGAACAAATAAATGTGTAGGTGGAGAATAAGAAATTTTACACAAGCACACTATACTAATTTACCACCTGGTAAGGGATATTAGCCACTTGTTCATAGGATATTTTCCAGTTGCTGGGCTTATTTGTAACATTTACAAAGTCAGATATAGAATTGGGAATAAGACGAATGGTTTTCTATCTCAAGCATGCTGGAATCTTAGGAGTCATTGGGAGATATTTCAGTTTTAAATAGCCACATACATGTCAAAACTACATCACTAGTTACATTTTAACAATAAAAAAATGAAGCTGCTTTCACTAGCCTGATTATATTCAGGCTAATAATGACAGCCACACAAGAAATGTACAAGTCCATTTCATTCACTTATCCACACTGAGAGAATAAAGATATATACAAATAAAAATACAGGCCTGGTAAATGGACTAAGGATTTTCTTTGGGTGACTGAAACGGAAGTTTTGCGAATTCTGCAAATTACATCGTGAGAATTATTTGGGTTAACTTCAATGTTATATTTTCTGTACTTGTCATAGATGGGCATTTCAAAAGCTTTTTTATTCAATATAAATTCATTTTAAAGTATTTTCTTCTTCAAAATGGCCCTGGTAATTCATTTTCAAAGTACTTGAATAACTCAGTATGCTATGTGACCAGAGTCTTTCTAGGGCTTCCTTGGTAGCTCAGCTGATAAAGAATCCACCCGCGATGCAAGAGACCTGGTTTTGATCCCTGGGTTGGGAAGATCCCCTGGAGGAGGACATGTCCACTCACTCCAGTATTCTTGCCTGAAGAATCCCCATGGACAGAGGAAGCTGTGGGCTACGGTCTATGGGGTTGCAAAGAATTGGACACAACTGACTAATCACAGCAGAGTCCTTCTAACTCAGTCCTCTGTCCACTGAATCCTATTATGTTGATTGTATAAAAACCATACCCTAACACCTCAATATTTTTTCCTACAAGACTTTTTCAAATAAGTACATCCTACTAATTACCAAAAAACAACTTTTAAGTATAATCACTTATTTGCTGAAAGTGTTCACATCAGACCTACTATGTAACTAGTATTTCAACCTAGAAGTAGACATTATAGAAAAGGATATGTGCATTCATATTTTCAGCTACTTGATAAAATAACTTTATGAAAAATATCCTCAGTAATCACTAAATTGAGTAAATAAGTCATGCTAAATTAAAAAATAACTCAACAAATATTGTGTTATATTCAGTATAACTAATGAAAAGATATGCAGTCCTCACCTATAATATCCTTCAAATTCAAAGAAAAATAAATAAATTAAATGCAATAAATGTCAAACTACATCCCCTCTTGTGTGAGGCAGAAAAGCTTAAAGATATCTTTGTAACCGAAAGTGGGATCCGATGGCTCAGAGCTCAAAAGTCAATAAAGAGGCCAGATCGGTGGAAAGAAAAGTTTGCTTGATTTTGTATACCAGCAATTTGGGGTAGAAGGGTGTTGTCTATCTAAAAGCCAATTCCCTCCCACTGACAATCACTGGGCAAGAACTTTTATAGTATGAGGGAGGGAATTACATGTAGGAACAGTGAGTAAGCTCTGACAGTCATCTTGAAATTGTTAATCAGTAGTCTGCTGTTTTTGTTCAGTTGCTCAGTTGTGTCCAGCTCTTTGTGACCCCATGGTCTGTAGCACACCATGTAGCACACACTTCCCTGTCCTTCAACATCTCTTGGAGCTTGTTCAAACTCATGTCCATTGAGTCAGTGATGTCATCCAGTGATCCTGTCCTCTGCCGCCTCAGGGTCTTTTCCAGGGAGTCAGCTCCTCCCATTAGGTGGCCAAAGTATTAGAGTTTCATCATCAGCATCAGCCCCTCCAATGAAGATTCAGGATCAATTGCCTTTAGAATTGACTGCCTTGATCTTGCAATCCAAGGGACTCTCAAGAGTCTTCTTCAACACCACAGTTTGAAAGCATCAGTTCTTCAGCACTCAGCCTTCTTTATGGTCCAGTTACCACATCCATACATGACTACTAGGAAAAGTATAGCTTTGACTATACAGACCTTTGTTGGCAAGTAATGTCTCTGTTTTTTCAATATGCTGTCTAGGTTTGTCAAAGATTTTCTTCCAAAGACAAGTATCTTAATTTCATGGCTTCAGTCACCACCTGTAGTGATTTTGGAGCCCAAGAAAAGAAAGTCTGTCACTGTTTCATTGTTTCCTCATCTATTTTCCATGAAGTGATGGGACTGGGTGCCATGATCTTACTTTTTTTAATTTTGAGTTTTAAGCCAGCTTTTTCACTCTCCTATTTCAACTTTATCAAGAGGCTCTATAGTTTCTCTTCACTTTTTGCCATATGGGTGGTGTCATCTGCATATCTGAGGTTATTGATATTTCTCCCAGCAATCTTGATTCCAGCTTGTGCTTCATTCTGCCTGGCATTTTGCATGAGGTACTCTACATATAAGTTGAATAAGCAGGGTGACAATATACAGCCTTGACATACTCCTTTCCCAATTTGGAACCAGTCCATTGTTCCATGTTTGGTTCTAACTGATGCTTCTTGACTTGTATGCAGATTTCTCAGAAGGCAGGTAAGGCGGTTTAGTGTTTCCATCTCTTTAAGAATTTTCCAAAGTTTGTTGTGATACAAACAGTCAAAGGCTTTAGTACATTCAATGAAGCAGAAGTAGATGTTTTTATGGAATTCTCTTGTTTTTTTCTATGATCATGTTGGCAATTTGATCTCTTGTTCCTCTGCCTTTTCTAAATACAGCTTGAACATCTCAAAGTTCTCAAACCACATACTGCTGAAGATTAGCTTGGAGAATTTTGAGCATTACTTTGTTAACATCTGAAATGAGCATAATTGTGTGTTAGTTTGAACATTTTTTGTTATTGCCTTTCTTTGGGACTGGAGTGAAAACTGACCTTTTCCACTCCTGTGGCCACTGCTGAGTTTTCCAAATTTGCTGATACTGAGTGTAACACTTTCACAGCATCATCTTTTAGGATTTGAGATATCTCAACTGGAATTCCATCACCTCCACTAGCTTTGTTCATAGTGATGCTTCCTAAGGCCCACTTGATTTCACATTCCAGAGTTTCTGGCTGTAGGTGCGTGATCATACCATTGTGGTTATCTGGGTCATTAAGATCTTATTTGTATAGTTCTGCGTACTCTTGCCACCTCTTCTTTTTGTCTTCTGCTTCTGTTACTTCCACACCATTTCTGTCCTTTATGATGCCTATCTTTGCATCAAATGTTCCCTTGGTATCTCTAATTTTCTTGAAGAGCTCTTTAGGCTTTCCCATACTAGTGCTTTCCTCTATTTCTTTGCATTGATCAGTTAGGAAGTCTTTCTTATCTCTTCTTGATATTCTTTGGAACTCTGAGTTCAGGTGGTCATATCTTTCCTTTTCTCCTTTGCCTTTTTGCTAGCCAGTGATCAAATTGTCAACATATGTTGGATCACAGAAAAATCAATGAAATTCCAAAAATAAATCTACTTCTGTTTCATTGACTATGCTAAAGCCTTTCACTGTGTGGATCACAACAAACTGTGGAATATCCTTAATAAAACAGGAATATCAGATCACCTTATCTGCCTTCTGAGAAATCTGTATTCAGGATAAGAAACAACAGTTGTAACTGGACATGGAACAATGGATTGGTTCAAAATTGGAAGGGAGTATGTCAAGGCTGTATATTGTCACCCTATTTATTTAATTTACATAAAGAATATCATATGAAATGCCAGGCTGGATGAATCACAAGCTGGAATCAAGATTGCAGGGGAAAGTATCAACAACTTCAGATATGCAAATAATACCACTTTAACAGAAGAAAGTGAAGAGGAGATAAAAGCCTGTTGATGAAGGTGAAAGAATCTCCTAGATGAAGGTGCACAAAAATAAACTCAAAATGGATTAAAGATGTAAATGTAAGACCAGAAACTATAAAACTCCTAGAGGAGAACATAGGCAAAACACTCTCTGACATAAATCACAGCAGGATCCTCTATGACCCACCTCCCAGAATATTGGAAATAAAAGCAAAAATAAACAAATGAGACCTAATCAAACTTAAAAGTTTTTGCACAACAAAGGAAACTATAAGCAAGGTGAAAAGACAGCCCTCAGATTGGGAGAAAATAATAGCAAACAAAGCAACAGACAAAGGATTAATCTCAAAAATATACAAGCAACTCCTAAAGCTCAATTCCAGAAAAATAAATGACCCAATCAAAAAATGGGCCAAAGAACTAAACAGACATTTCTCCAAAGAAGACATACAGATGGCTAACAAACACATGAAAAGATGCTCAACATCACTCATTATCAGAGAAATGCAAATCAAAACCACAATGAGGTACCATTACATGCCAGTCAGGATGACTGCTATCCAAAAGTCTACAAGCAATAAATGCTGGAGAGGGTGTGGAGAAAAGGGAACCCTCTTACACTGTTGGTGGGAATGCAAACTAGTACAGCCAGTATGGAGAACAGTGTGGAGATTCCTTAAAAAACTGGCAATAGAACTGCCATATGACCCAGCAATCCCACTTCTGGGCATACACACCGAGGAAACCAGATCTGAAAGAGACACGTGCACCCCAATGTTCATCGCAGCACTGTTTATAATAGCCAGGACATGGAAGCAACCTAGATGCCCATCAGGAGATGAATGGATAAGGAAGCTGTGGTACATATACACCATGGAATATTACCCAGCCATTAAAAAGAATTCATTTCAATCAGTTCTAATGAGATGGATGAAACTGGAGCCCATTATACAGAGTGAAGTAAGCCAGAAAGATAAAGACCAATACAGTATACTAATGCATATATATGGAATTTTAAAAGATGGTAACGATAACCCTATATGCAAAACAGAAAAAGAGACACAGATGTACAGAACAGACTTTGGGACTCTGTGGGAGAAGGCGAGGGTAGGATATTCTGAGAGAATAGCACTGAAACAAGTATACTGTCAAGGATGAAACAGATCACCAGTCCAGGTTGGATGCATGAGACAAGTGTTCAGGGCTGGTGCACTGGGATGACCCAGAGGGATGGGATGGGTGGGGGGTGGGAGGGGGGATCGGGATGGGGAACACATGTAAATCCATGGCTGATTCATGTCAACGTATGCAAAAATCACTACAATATTGTAAAGTAATTAGCCTCCAACTAATAAAAATAAATGAAAAATAATAATAATAAAGTTTTTGGAGACCCCCCAAAAAAAGACAAAAATCTGGCTTAAAACTCAGTAATCAAAATCTAAGATCATGGCATCCAGTCCTATCACTTCATGGCAAAAATGGGGAAAATGTGGAAAAAGTGTCATATTTCATTTTCTTGGTCTCTAAAATCAACACGGATGGTGACTGCAGCCACAAAATTAAAAGACACTTGTTTCTTGGAAGAATAGCTATTAAAAACCTAGACAGGGTGTTAAAAAGCAGACATCACTTTGCCATCAAAGGTCCGTATAGTCAGAGCTATGGTTTGGCCAGTAGTCACGTATGGACGTGAGAGTTGGACTGTAAAGAAGACTGGGTACAGAAGAATTGATGCTTTTGGACTGTGGTGTTGGAGAAACCTCTTGAGAGCCCCTTGGACAGCAAGGAGTCCAAACCAGTCAATATTAAAGGAAATCAACCCTGAATATTGACTGGATGGATAGATGCTGAAGCTGAAGCTCTGGTACTTTGGCCACCTAGTGTGAAGATCTAAGTCCTTGGAAAAGACCCTGATGCTGGGAAAGACTGAGTGGAAGAGAAGGGGACGACAGAGGATGAGATGGTTGGATAGCATTGCTGACTCAATGGACATTAGTTTGAGCAAATCCAGGAGATAGTGAAGTCCACGGAAGCCTGGTGTGCGGCAATTCATGGAGTTGCAGAGTCAGACACAGCTTAGTAACTAAACAACAAGTCTGACCAGTGGCATCTCAACTATTTTAAGTACAGTTAATCTTCAGTTTCATGGATCGCTTTTTCCTATTCCCCTGAGGCCAGTTCTTGGAATTGTGGCAGCTTATGCCATGGCTACAGTCTTGTCACCATGTAGTCAACTTCTCCCACATGCTTGGGGTTTCAGTATCTATAAGACAGCTCACAGGATATGGTTCAGAATATTATCTATAGTCCTTGAGAAGGAGTTAAAGGTCCTTGCCTATGCTTAATGATTAAACTGTTATTTATCGGTTTCCTTTGACTGTTTTCTTTTGTTTCTTCATGTTCTCACTTCTCTAATTAAACTTATTCCTTAGTGAAAGTTTTCCCACAAACAAAATGCAGGCAGAGGACTTGTGGACAGACCATAGAGTCTTGCTCCATTGTATTATGACACACATATTTTTGGTTGTTAAAATCCATTTGCCTTTACTTAGATAATAACATTTCACTTTCCTTCATATGTCTTCCTTTGTTGGCTACACACAAGATGCCCTATTCTTAGCAACAAAAAGATAAACAACCCAATTAAAATATGGGCAGAGGACTTGAATAGACATTTCTCTAAGGAAGATATAGAAAGGCCCACAGGCATGGGATAGGACACTTAGCATCATTAGTCATTAGGGACAGGTAAATCAAAGTTGTTAGATACTATTTCACACTTTGAAAAACACGTCTTGGCCAGGATGCATGTATGTGCATGTATAAGCGTATTGCTGATGGAAGTATAAAATGGTTACAGTAAAAAAAAAAAAAAAAAAAATGGTTACAGTCACATAGAAACAAGCTTTGTAATTCCTCAAAAATTCAAACACAGAATTACCATATGACACAGCAGTCTCACTCCTAAATATATAGCCCTAAGATCTGAGAAACACAAACTAAATACTTACACATGGGAATTCATAGCAGTGGTATTCACAATAGTAAAAGATGGAAACAACCCAAATGTCCTTCAATAGATGAATGAATAAACAAACTATAGTATATATATGTACTGGAATATTATTCCATATTATAATATTATTCCATGGAAAAAAGAATCAATGATACATATTTTAACAAGGGGTCTGTAAGGATTTGGAGACAAAAAGTGAGTTGTCAGTTGTTAGGGGCTCAGGTAAGGGAGGAAAGTGAATTAACAGTTTAATATGTATGTGGTTTTATTTTGAGGCAATGAAAATATTTTAGAACCAGATAGAAATGGTGGTTGAACAAACTCATGAATGTAATAAATGCTGTTGAATTCTTTGGTTAAGGTTATGCTATGTGAGCTTCAGCCCAACTTAAAAAAAAAAAAAAAAATTACAAAAATGAGAAAATATGTCGTTTTCTTCTTTGCCCAAAAGTGTAACCACATGACAAATCTGTGACAATCAAATTTTATCTGAGACATTAATCATTACTTGAGAAATGAAATTATGAGAAAATTATTAACCCTCTTTCATTACAATGGAAATGTTATATTGCTGATCATTTTTATTGGCATTATAACTAAGACTATGCTTCTTATTAACATATACTTCTTTTCATACCTTATGGAATTAAATTTATCTCTGTGCAAAAAAACAAAACACACACACACACACACACAAAAACAATAACAAACAACAACAACAACAACAAAGACTAAATCTACCAACTAGGGTTGCTTCTAAATCTATCAATTAGGCTCACGAAGCTGAAACCTGACCAGGATGCTGTGGGGCTCCTGGGCATGGAAACCTTTGAAACAGTTGCTAATCAGGGAAGGGAGGGGATGTAGAGACAAGGGAGGAGTAGCCAAGAAACAACAGTGCAGCCTTAGGGCAGTGTTCTGGCTCCATTTCAAGGGATACATTTAATAATAACTTTGAGCTCTTTACAGAACTGAAACCCACCCCCACATCCCCCCCATCCCCCCAACAAATAGAAGATATTAGCGTTCTTCGTTCCACAGAACATCACACATTAGTTCAGTTTAGTTCAGTTCAGTCCCTCAGTCGTATCCGACTCTTTGCGAACCCATGGACTGCAGCACAACAGGGCTCCCTGTCCATCCACCAACTCCCGGAGTTTACAAAAACTCATGTCCATTGAGTCGGTGATGTCATCCAACCATCTCATCCTCTGTCCTCCCCTTCTCCCAGCTTCAATCTGTCCCAGCATCAGGGTCTTTTCCAATGTGTTCACATCAAGTGGCCAAAGTATGAAATTTCAGTTTCAACATGAGTCCTTCTAATGAACGCTCAGGACTGATCTCCTTTAGGATGGACTAGTTGGATCTCCTTGCAGTTCAAGGGACTCTCAAGAGTCTTCTCCAACACCACAGTTCAAAAGCATCAATTCTTCAGTGCTCAGCTTTCTTTATAGTCCAACTTTCACATCCATATAGGACTACTGGAAAAACCATAGACTTGACTAGATGGACTTTGTTGGCAAAGTAATGTCCCTGCTTTTTAATATGCTGTCTAGGCTGGTCATAGTTTTTCCTCCAAGGAGTAACCGCCTTTTAATTTCATGTCTGCAGTCACCATCTGCAGTGATTTTGGAGCCCCCAAAAATAAAGTCTGCTGCTGTTTCCACTGTTTCTCCATCTATTTGCCATTAAGTGATGGGACTGGATGCCATGAACTTAGTTTTTTGAATGTTGAGTTTTAAGCCAGCTTTTTCACTCTCCTCTGTCACTTTCATCAAGACGCTCTTTACTTCTTCATCACTTTCTGCCATAGGGTGGTGTCATCTGCATATCTGAGGTTATTTATACTTTTCCCATCAATCTTGATTCCAGTTTGTGCTTCAACCAGCCCAGCATTTCTCATGATGTACTCTTCATATAAGTTAAATAAGCAGAGTGACAATATACAGCCTTGGCATACTCCTTTCCCTATTTGGAAACAGTCTGTTTTTCCATGTCCAGTTTTAACTGTTGCTTCTTGACCTGCATACAGATTTCTCAAGAGGCAGGTCAGGTGGTCTAGTATTCCCATCTCTTTCAGAATTTTCCACAGTTTATTGTAATCCACAAAGTCAAAGACTTTGGCATAGTCAATAAAGCAGAAATAGATTTTTTTTTTTTTTCCCCTGGAACTCTCTTGCTTTTTCAACGATCTAATGGGTGTTGGCAATTTGATCTCTGGTTCTTCTGCCTTTTCTAAAAGCAGCTTGATCATCTGGAAGTTCACAGTTCATGTATTGCTGAAGCCTGGCTTGGAGAATATTGAGCATTACTTTATTAGTGTGTGAGATGAGTACAATTGTCTAGCAGTTTGAGTATTCTTTGGCATTGCCTTTCTTTGGGATTGGAATGAAAACTGACCTTTTCCTGTCCTGTGGCCACTGCTGAGTTTTCCAAATTTGCTGGCATATTGAGTGCAGCACTTTCACAGCATCATCTTTTAGGATTTGAAATAGCTCAACTGGAATTCCATCACATCCACTAGCTTTGTTCGTACTGATGCTTTCTAAGGCTCACTTGACTTCATGTTCCAGGATATCTGGCTCTAGGTGAGTGATCACACCATCGCGATTATCTGGGTCGTAAAGATCTTTTTTATCCAGTTCTTCTCTGTATTCTTGCCACTTCTTCTTAATATCTTCTGCTTCTGTTAGGTCCATACCATTTCTGTCCTTTATTGAGCTCGTCTTCACATGAAATATTCCCTTCGTATTTCTAATTTTCTTGAAGAGATCTCTAGACTTTCCCATTCTGTTGTTTTCCTGTTTCTTTGCACTGATCACTGAGGAAGGTTTTCTTATCTCTCCTTGCTGTTCTTTGGAATCTGAATTCAAATGGGTATATCATTCCTTTTCTCTTTTCCTTTTCTTTTCTTTTCTCAGCTATTTGTAAGTCCTCCTCAGGCAACCATTTTGCTTTTTGCATTTCTTTTTCTTGGGATGGTCTTGATTCCTGTCTCCTGTACAATATCAGGAATCTCAGTCCATAGTTCATGATCACACATTAAAGGAACCTCAGGAATCTCAAGAGGCCACCTGAGGCCAGTTTAAAGGAGTTCAGGCCCTTCACACACCCTGATCCTTATCTGCAACTCCACCCTTGAACCATTGTTATCAAATCTTCCCCAGGAGGAACACAGTTTTGAGGGCTTGAGCTTGATGTAGCCCCCTTTACCTGGCAAAGTAATTCATTTTCTAATTCATTGAAAGCTCTGTCTCCAAGATTCAGTTTGGAGTGCAGAGGGCAAGTTTTTGGCATCAAAACTTTGTGTTTTTGGACAAGGATACAGCTGCTAGCTTCATCATCATTCCTTCAGGTAAAAATCTTGTGTTTACTTTAAGGCAAATTTATGGAAACACTCCATTTGAAATAGAATATATCACCTAATATTCTTATCCCTATGCCACACTGTTCACTTTTTATTATGAGCAGCACTCCTATAATCTCAAATCGTTCTTAGGAAATACTAATTTGTCATAGTGAAAGCTGTTAGCCCTCTCCTGAAAACTTTAATTTTATAGTCCTCTAATAAGGAAATTCTCACTAATTTGACTCAGTATAATTCAATTTTGGAAATTAGATATAAAATACTTAAGACACCACAGTTTATGTTCATTTTTAACTTTCCAAAATGTTCCTAACGATATTGTTCTTTTGTCTAAAATCACCCAATCTACACTGTAATTTTCTCATCTATGACATCTATTGATTTAGAATTTATAATTTTTCCTCATTAATCAAAGAGTTTGCCAAATTGCTCACAGTTTCCCTGTCCAATTCAAATTCTATCATATCTTTGGTTTCTTGAAAGCTCAACATCAAATTTTCAAAGTAGTTACTTACCTTGAATGACATGGGTTTGAACTGCGAGGGTCCATTTATATGTATTTTTGTTGTTGTTGTTGTTGTTCAGTTTGTTAGATAATTAGAATAGGAAAAAGAATTCCAAAGAAAGGGAAAATCCCGCAAAAATGGAACAAAAGAAAATCCACAGACTGGAGTGAGAACTTCAGGTGAAACAAACATGCCCCCTTCCTGGCTAGCCCAATTTGCATAGGGCAAGCTCAGGGAATAGGAGACAAAATTTATAAAAAGTGGAAGCCAAAAAGGATTGAAGCCTCTCATTTGGGGTGGGCCTGCCCTCAAGGCTTGAGGATGTACTTTCCTTTGCTTGCCAAATAAAACTGAGCTGTAACTGAGCTGTAACACTGGCCTGCCATTTCAAACCTTTGCTGCAGCAAGACAGAACCAAGGAAATCATACACTCCCCCAACACATCTGGTCCCATTTCTCAGATTTAATTGGCTGAAACAACCTCAGCTCAGCCCCGTAAAACGGAGGCCAAGCACAACAAAAGCCCAACTCAGTGAAAGTTCACACTGAAGAAGCTGAACGCAAAGGAAACTGAGCGCAGAGGAAGTGACAAGAAGCCTAGCATGCTGGGAACTGGGACAACAAAAACAAACTCGGCAGAAAGCTCATGAACTCTGTCTAAGATTCCAGAAGACCTCTGGTTAAGATAGGAGGTCCTTGCCCCTATGGCTCGAAGGACCTATGGCTAACAAAATCTTAATTCCTTTACAATCTCTCTCATTTCTTGTTTCCTTGAACTCTCTGTGAACAGGCAAGTGACAGTGGGTGAAATTGAGGGACTCTGGCCAGGGCTACTCCCCAGTGTGTCCTGAAGGCTCCACTATCTGCTTCAACCTAGTAGCTGCTGTCCAAGAAGGTGAGAGTTCTTCTGTCCTTAACCTCCTTTGTGCCAAGGATCAGGCCAACGATAATTGTGGGCACAGGTCAGGTATTAACATTTTTCCGACAAGTTATGAAAGGGGTTCCTTCGTATGTTTTTCCCACTGTTTTTTCCTCCCATCCTTCATCTCCTTTCTCCATCTATGCCACTGTTTACAAAGTATTGGGCAGGTCATCATCTTTCCATTTCCAAAAGTTGTGCTTGAAACTGTTCACCAAGATTGGGACTCAAACCCATGTGGCAGGGACTTTGTGCTATGCTTAGTCACTCAGTCGTGTCTGATCGGGACTTGAGCCTGGTTAAAATCCATGGTGCCTCATTTCAGGACCTAATAAAGGTCAGGTTTTTGATGTCTCATTGCAAAAAAGTTCAGTGAGAGACACAGTGATAGGTAAGAGGTAGATTGTTTGGATTCAGAGAGAGGCACAGTCCACAGAGTGTGTCCTATCACAGAGGGTATATGCAGCAGCCATGTAATGTAGTGTGGTTGGTTTTTTTATGACCTGGGTGATTTCATATTCTAATGAGTGGGAGGATCACTCCAACAATTGGGGAACCACCCACTCCTTGGTCTTTTGACAGTACCTTGGAACTGTCAAGTCACCTCTGGGTGTGTCATTTAGCTTGAAGATTGAGGATCAAGGTTTAGATGAATTTGACTTGTCTGCCATCTCGTGCCCATTTGATTTTAATTGGTTTATGTTATGCCCCTGGGCTATGTTATTTTTTCAAAAGTTGTGCTCTGCCCTCTTAATTCCTGTTTCATGCTCTTTTCTTGAGCCCCATCCAGGCCTACAATGTTGCCTCTACAATCTTCTGAGGGGGACAATCAGAAAATAGCTGGCCCTTGGGGGGTGGGGGGAATACTGTATAATATCCAAGCCCTCTAGATATTCAGGCCTTCATCTTCCATGTTTCCTACAACATGTGCAACAACAGCATCTCTCAGTAAACCCGCTAGGGTGGGTGACAGACACACAATGCCTTATAGAAATCCATCTGTTTGTGGCACCCCTTCAAGGGCAATCGGGCTTCCAGGGATAATGTTTGCCACTTTGGAAGTTAGCCCTGCAGGCCGTTTAGGTCCAAACCCTTACCACCCTTCTCCTAAAGTTACAAACATATCCCCCAGATCAAATCTCCATCCACTTTTATGGAACCTCTGGTCTGTTGCCTCTTACCAATTTGTTCTTAAGCCACTTACTAACTCCTACAACCAGGACCCTGCTCCCTTGTAGGCAATATCACTCCACTCTGCTTATTATTAAAATACTCTTAATGCCCCTAGTAGGACCAGATAACCCACTCCTTTGTCATTACTTCTGTTATTACCTAAAGTGGGTCTATGACAATGAAATATTTACCATTAGAAACACCCTAAACTGCTCTTTTGGAAGACTAGGGGAAGAAATCAGTGACTTACATTCCCTCAGAGGAATGAGAGGATAAGGCTTATGCCTATTTCACCAGATTCCCAGTCTCAGGGCACAGGCTTGGATTGCTTTACATCATGATGTCTATTCCCATCTGCAGTGGACAAACCAGCAATGAGTTAAGGCTACAACCCCTTAATCCTACCCAGCATTAGTCACACTGGAAACCTTGAGGATGCCCAACTCCAGCCTGGGGGTCCCAGGAGGTCAACCTGTCTCGACCTGCCTGGGGATCTGGTCTCCAGGAGGTTGTCACACCTCAGCCTGCCTGGGGATCTGCACCCTGACCGGGGGATGCCAGGCGTTCAGGTTGCAACAGTACTAGGTAGGATAAGCTTCAGATAGACTCAACCCTAAGGAGGTACACCCATAAAAATAGAAGGAAGTCTATTCGGATTTTTCTTTTTTTTTCTTTTCCTCCCTGTCATCACTGTCTTTTGGATGGGAAATAACCAATCCACTTCCCGACAGATGCCCTTGAGATTCATCCTTGATAACTGGGAGCTGTTCAATCCTCTAACTCTAAGGAGAAGTCACTTAAAATTCTTTTGTGCCACAGTGTGGCCATGGTATCCTCTGGGGATAAAGAACACTGGCCTGAGGATGGGAGTTTAAAATACAGTACCACCCTGCAGCTACACTTATGCTGCAAAAGACAAAGGAAATGGACAGAGATCCCCTATGTCCAAATTTTCTTCTGATCAAGAGATATGAAGGAACTCTGTCTTAAGTATAGGGATTGTTGTATGCCCTAAAGGTAAGCCTACTAAGCAGATAATATTAGGCACAGACAACCAAGAGAAGGAAGCCCCCCATGAAGGCTCACCTCCCATGGCTCCCAAGTTGCCTGGTGCTCCTTCCTCATATCCCACCTGCCCCCATATCAGGGAGTACCCTCTCCACAAAAGCCAACTCTGGTATGTCCCTTAGTTGAAACTGGTGGAGAATTCAGACCAACCTGGGTCCATAAGTCCTTATCCCAAGACAGATCAAACAAGACTTAGGAAGCTATACAGATGACCCAGACAAATATATAGATACACTCTAACATATTACCTTGGCCTTTGACTTGACATGGAAGGACATCATGGTCATATTTAGTCAAATTTTATCAGACCCTGAGTATGCTGGGGTCTTAAATGAAACTCAAAAGTATGCTATGGGGCTACACATGTCAAGTGATAAATAGCCAGTGGGGGAAATTGTGGTCCCCTCCTCAGATCTTAATTGGAATTATAATGACCCTGAGCACATCTGGGAAAGGGATCATTTTCTGATCTTGTAAAGGCAGGACTAAAAGCAGCCCAACTAAAAGTAATCAGCTACGCCAGGGTCTCAGCAATAACATAGGAGCCCAAAAGAACCCCATTACCTTTCTTCAAAAGAAGAAAGAGGCCCTTCAAAAGTTTACCAATCTGGACTTAGACTCTTACGAGGGACACATGATTTTAAAGGACAAATTCCTATCCCAATGTGCATCAGACATCAGGATGAAGCTACAACAGCTACAGCAGCAGGACCTTGCTGCCTCTTTAGATGAGATGGTTCAGACAGCCACCAATATCTTTCATAACAGAGAACAGGAGAGGGAAGCCAAGACCCAGAAAAGGGAGAAAAGGAAAGAGACAGGCATTCCCAGATGCTGGCCGTCCTCCAGTTAAGCTCTATGACAAACCCTGGGTTTTTGAAGGACAAAGCATGAGGCAAACACCTAATCTGTAGACAGGTGGGACATTGGGCCAACGTCCAAACTATGACAAGTCTCCTAAAATGGCTTGTTGCAAATGCCATCAATTGGGACATAGGGCAGCACTCTGCCCTCAGGACCCAAGAGCCTTAAGGTCAAGTGCCAAGCCTTCCCTCAGGATGGTTCAATAGGACTGAAGTGGCCCACTCCAGCCAACCTCCCTGTCACTGATAACCATCATGGGACTGGAGCCATGGGTACAACTGGATTTGGCAGGTAGGTCTGAGAATTTCTTGGTTGACACAGGGACTACCTATGCTGTCCTGGCCTCCTACTCTGGAGCCTTCTCCTCCCAAACCTGTATCATTTTGGGTGCTACAGGAAAAACAATTATAAAAAGATTCATCTGAGCATTTCTTTGCTGCTGGAATGGACAAATATTTTCCCACCAGTTTCTGGTGATCTCTGAGAGTCCTACTCCTTTATTGGGAAGAGATATACTCACTCAACTGGGGACCACCCTTGTAATGGGAAGTTTTTCAGCCCTTAGGGTCCTACAGCTTCTGGTTTCTACTGAGGAACTCATTACACTCTCTCCAATAGGGCGGGATCAAGAAATATGGGAAGACAAAATTAACCCCCAGGTCTGAGACCAGAGGACTCCTGAATGAGCCCACCAGGCTGAACCAATTGTCATTGTCCTCCAAGATCCCATTCAGTTACCAAACAGGAAACAATACCCGCCCCCCCCCCCCACCCCCAGAAGAGAAGCTCAGGAAGGACTATAGCCTCTAATAAAAAAAAATTCCTTGCCTGTGGGTTATTGGTCCCCACCAATTCGCTGTGCAACACCCCAATCCTCCCTGTAAAGAGAAAGGATGGGACTTGGTGAATGGTTCAAGATCTCCAGATGAGAAATGAAGCTGTAGTCCCCACAGTACTCAATCCCTATGTCATCTTGAGAGAAATCTTGCCTAGTGCCAAGTGGTTGACAGCCCTGGATCTCAAGGCTGCATTCTTTAGCATATCACTGGCTAAAGAATCCCAATATCTTTTTGTCTTCAAGTGGGAGGCTCCAAGAGCAAAACACCAACAGATGATTTGGACATTTTTACCTCAGGGGTTCAGAGCCCCAACCTGTTTGGGCAGGTTCTTAGCCTGGATCTCCTATATTTGGACCTGGGACCTAATAGGAAATTATTACAATATGTAGATGACCCACTAATCTGCTCTTCAGATGAGAAAATATCCAACAACATGCAATTCAGGTTCTAAACTTTTTGGCAATGGGGAACACATGTAAATCCATGGCTGATTCATGTCAATGTATGGCAAAAACCACTACAATATTGTAAAGTAATTAGCCTCCAACTAGTAAAAATAAATGGAAAAAATAAATAAATAAACTTTTTGGCAGAGAGGGGATATAAAGTCTCCCATACTAAGGCACAGATGTTCAAGGCAAAGGTCACTTGCCTGGGAGCTCACATTACTCGTGGGTCCAGGAGGCTGTCCTCTGAATGAGTACAAGGAATCCTCCAGTTGTCCTTCCCCATGACTCAAAAGGAATTGCAAGCTTTCCTGGGGCTAACTGGGTATTGTAGAATCTGGATACCCAACTGTGGTCTAATTGCCCAGCCCTTACATGAAAGTTTGAAGGGGCAGGATGATTCAATCCCATTGATGTGGGGAACTCCTCAAAAGAAGGCAGAGGCTACACTAAAACAAGCCTTAACTCAAGCACCCGCCTTGAGATTGCCAGATCTAGAAAAAGCATTCCAACTTTATTCCCAAGGAAAGGAAGGATAGACCTCCTGATCCCTAGATCTCCTGATCCCTAAACAAGAAGGGACTTGAGCAATCTTGAATGAGACGTGTTATTTCTGGGTAAATACCTCCAGCTAAGTTAAGGAAATGAGTTTGAGGAAACTCCGGATTTGGTGATAGACAGGGAGGCCTGGCGTGTTGTGATTCATGAGGTCGCAAAGAGTCAGACATAACTGAGCAACTGAACTGAACAGAATTGAAGTTAAAGAAAGTCTCACAGTCCTCAAGAAAACATTCAGATCCTACAGGATCTCAAAGAACAAGCTGGAGAGTTCCCAGGGTGGCTACAATCTCTCTTTGGGGGATCTTTCTCCTGGTGAGGGGGAATTTGGAGTTGGTTAATGCCCCTACTAATCCCTGTTATCACCATATTGATGCTGCTTGTGATTGGTCCATGTATTATCAATTGTCTAACCCATTTTGTCTCTGCACAGGTCAATAAGCTACAACATGAAGTGCAAGTTCAACAAGGATATATAAAATTACACCCGACAATGGAAAATATCACTCACCCTTAGATGGACACTGCTATTAGAACTCTGAGGCTTGAGATTGGCAAGAGGGTGAGGTCCAAGGCCCCTCGCCATCCCAGCTCAGCAGAAAGTAGCCAGAGAGACCTCATGCCCCTATTCCCAAAGAATTTGACTTCCCATTTCTTGAGGGGGAAATGTTAGATAGTTAAAATAGGAAAAAGGAGTCCAAAATGGCGGTGGCTAAAAGAAAAAGAAAGGGAAAAGCCCGAGAAAAATAAACAAAAGAAAATATACAGACCAAAGTGAGAACTTCAGGTGAAACAAAGACACTTCCTGGCTAGTCCAATTTGCATATGGCAAGCTCAGAGGGAGGAGACAAAACTTATAAGAACAGAAAGCCAAGATGGATTGAGGCCTCTCATTTGGGGTGGGCCAGCCCTCAAGCCTAGAGGGTGTACTTTCTAAAACTGAGCTGTAAAGGAGCTATAATACTGGTCTGCCATTTCAAACCTTTGCTGCAGTGAGACAGAACAGAGGAAATAACATACTCCCCAGACAAGCTATAAATACTACAGTATACAGTCAGCAAAAGCAAGAGCAGGAGCTAACTGTGCCTCAGATCATAAACTCCTTATTGCAAAATTCACACTTAAAGAGTGTAGGGAAAACCACTAGACCACTCAGGTATGACCTAAATCAAATCCCTTACAATTATACAACAGAAGTGACAAGTAGATTCAAGAGACTAGACCTAATAGATAGAGTGCCTGAAGAACTATGGGTGGAGGTTTGAAATATTATACAGGAGGTGGTGATTGAACCCATTCCCAAGAAGAAGAAGAAATGCAAAAAGGAAAAATGGTTGTCGGAAGAGGCCTGACAAATAGCTGAGAAAAGAAGAAAAACTAAAGGCAATGGAGGAAAGGAGAGATATGGCTATCTGAATGCAGTGTTTTTGAGACCCTTTTTTTTTTTTTTAACTTTTTGAATAGCAAGGAGAGATTAAACAAAAGACTTAAAAAAGATAAAAGAAACCCTTCCTAAGTGATCAATTCAAAGAAATAGAGAAAAACAATGGAGTGGGAAAGACTAGAGATATTTTCAAGATCTAATGTCTAGTTATTTTCAAGATATTTTCTAGATATTTTCAAGATCTCTAATTTAGAGATACAAAGAGAACATTTCATGTAAAGATGGTTATAATAAAGGACAGAAATGGTATAGACCTAACAGAAGCAGAATATATTAAGAGTTGCCAAAAATACACAGAACTATACAAAAAAGGTCTTCATGACCCAGATAACCATGACGATGTGATCACTCACATAGAGACAGACATCCTGGAGTACAAAGTCAAGTGGGCCTTAGGCAGCATCACTACAAATAAAGCTAGTGGAGGTGATGGAAATCCACCTGAGCTAAATTGAATCCTAAAAGATGATGCTGTGAAAGTGTTGCAATCAATATACCAGCAAATTTGGAAAATTCAGCAGTGGCCACAGTTTTCACTCCAATCACAAAGAAAGGCAATGCCAAAGAAGGTTCAAACTACCACACAGTTGCACTCATCTCACACAATAGCAAAGTAATGCTCAAAATTCTCCAAGCTATGTTTCAACAGTACATAAACTGGGAACTTCCAGATGTGCTAGCTGGATTTAGAAAAGGCAGAGGACCAGAGATCAAATTGCCAACTTCCATCGGATCATATAAAAAGCAAGAGAATTCCAGAAAAGAAACATCTGCTTTATTGAGTTGGCTAAAGCCTTTGGCTGTGTGGATTATAAAAAACTGTAGAAAATTGTTAAAGAGATGGGAATACCAAACCACCTTACCTGCCTCCTAAGAAATCTGTATACAAGTCAAGAATTAACAGTTAGAACCATATACAGAACAGTGCACTGTTTTCAAATTGAGAAAGGAGTATGTCAAGACTGTATATTGTCACCTTGCTTATTTAACTTATATACAGAGTGCATCATATAAAAGGCCAGACTGCATGAAGCACAAGATGGAATCAAGATTTCAGGGAGAAATATCAAAAACCTCAGATATGCAGATGGCACCATCCTTATGACAGAAAGCACAGAGGAACTAAAGAGCCTCTTAATGAAAGTGAAAGACTAGAGTGAAAAAGCTGGCTTAAAATTCAACATTCAAAAAACTAAGATCATGGCATCTGGTCCCATCATATCTTGGCAAATAGATGGGGAAACAATGGAAAGCATGATAGACTTCCTTTTCTTGGGCTCCAAAATCACTGCAGATGGTGAGTGACTGCAGCCATGAAATTAAAAGACGCTTGCTCCTTGGAAGAAAAGCTATGACCAACCTAGACAGCATATGCAAAACCAGAGACATTACTTTTCCAACAAAGGTCCTTCTAGTCAAAGCTATGGTTTTTCCAGTAGTCATGTATGGATAGGCATGTTGGAACATAAAGAAAGCTGAAAGCTGAATAATTGATGCTTTTGAACTGTGGTGTTGGAGAAGACTCTCGAGAGTCCCTTAGACAGTAAGGAGATCAAATCAGTCAATCCTAAAGGAAATCAGTCCTGAATATTCATTGAAAGGACTGATGCTGAAGCTGAAACTACAATACTTTGGCCACCTGATGCAAAGAACTGACTCATTGGAAAAGACCCTGATGCTGGGAGAGATTAAAGGTGGGAGGAGAAGGGGATGACAGAGGACAAGATGGTAATACTGACTCAAAGGACATGAGCTTGAGCAAGCTCTGAGTAATGGTGAAGGACAGGGAAGCCTGGTGTCCTTCAGTCAATGGGGTCACAAAGAGTGGACATGACTGAGTGAGTTAACTGAACTGATACCACATGTATCTGCTTATATACAGCCATAGATCCAGAGAAACTGCATAATAGGGAGGGCTGATTATAAATGATCTTGGATTGTCAACTATGGGGAAAGTCAGTGTTCCTAATCCCTAAGTGTTCAAAGGACAACTGTACTCCATTTAATTATGGAGTAATTATCACATTCATATCATATTCATTCATTAATTATCATATCCAGTACACTTAAGATTTCAAAATAATGTTTTGTTAATGACTGAAAACTCTCTACCTTTAACAAACCTCTCATTCTATTATCTTGTGCACATCTCAATCTAGAAATCTCCCAGGAACATCAAAATTAACTTGATAAATGTAAATATCAAACAGGTTCTTTTCTCACAGTGAATCTTTCTACCATCCAAGCACAAACCAATGACCCATCCTTGACATTTTCCTCCCTCTTGTAGTTTATGAGTTACCTAATCTTAACATGTCTACCATTTGAATTCTATCTTGAAACCATCTATATCCATGTTTGCCCTTTAGTTGGTGTCTTAAGCATTTCTTAAATTATTGAAACATTATTTAATTGTCAGCCTTATCTATGAGTTCTCAGTAAGCCCCAAGGTTATATATTTTTAAAAGGTAAATGTGATCAGATGTAATTTCAATTTAAATATGCTATAAATTATTATACTTGTCATTTAAGTTTAAAATCTTTAAAAGTATGGCTTTTATTGTCATATCTTCTATTGTCATAGAAGACATGTTTAATTTTTATTTTTTATGTTATCTCACAAGGACAATGGGATGCATCAAAGTTTTTAAAACAAAGAAATTAAATAATCTAAGCTATTTTTAAAGGCCATTATGGATGACGTAAGGGGACAGGGTGGGTTGTGCCAAGAAAGGAAGCAGGTAGGCAATAAAAAGTTGACTGTAGTCATCTAGTCAATGAAACAGGGCTAGGGTGGAAGCAGTGGAGATGCTTGCTTACATTTTTTTTTAAGGCATTCTGAATAAGAATTGCTGATGGGTTATATGTGAGGGTGGGTTGCCCTAAGTAAAAATATAGACTGTATCCTAAGCCATTTTCTTCACAACTAGATGAATCCACATGGCATTTACTGATACAGAAGAGAAAGAAGAGATGTAAATCATCTGGTTTTTATTTATCTGGACTTGCCTAACAATTCCCCAATGGAGCAATCAACTAGACCTATGTTAACACAACAGGGTGTCAAAATGTGAAATAAGATATGTCAAAATAAGATACAAATATTGAACAGATATCAAATACCATAGCAACTTTTGAGGCAGACCTCTCTGAGGGCTGCAAAACAAAAAATATCTGAGGATTAGATTACTTCCTTTCATGAGTATTTATGGTGTTATGTGTCTGAAAATTGAGAAAATTGCTCTAGATCTATTTTGCAAAACCTGCTATTGTACAGTAAGTGCCACTCTTCTTTCAAAGAGTTTAATGGAAGTATTTGGAAAGCTTGATATCTTCCCGAGCAGTTAGGAAAAGCATACTGAACTGGTATTTTAAGCCATCTTGGGAAATCTATAGGACGACTATCTGCTTTGGTGGCAGAGCAAAAGAGAATGCCTGCTGCTTTGGGATCTACCTTCACTCACAGAGATATCTCAAGAAGAGAATGTTTGAGTCGACCTAATGGATCAGCTGTGGACCATGTAGGAGAGGGAGACACTTACTCACGCAGACTGTCTAAAGAGTGATATAAGAATTAGAAGGCAAAGATGCTTTTTGAGTGTATGGCTATAAAAAAAGAGTAAGCAATGCAGGAATGGACTGGATTTGCCAACATTAAGACAGTATGCATGCATGTGTGTGTGTGTGTGTGTGTGTGTGTATTAAAGAGGGCAAAGGTTCTCCAAAGTACCAATAAATTTCCTCACTTAGGAAACAAGACCCTGATGCTGGGAAAGATTGAAGGCAGGAGGAGAAGGGGATAACAGAGGATGAGATGGTTGGATGGCATCACCAACTCAATGCACATGAGTTTGAGTAAACTCCGGAAGTTGATGATGGACAGGGACGCCTGGCGTGCTACAGTTCAAGGGGTGGCAAAGAGTCAGACATGACTGAGTGACTGAACTGAACTGAACTGAAGATTTAAACAGTTTGCAAACTTGGATAAGGTAATAGCACCATTCAGAAACATTAATAAAGAAATTCCCCCCACCCCGGCCTCTACTTTTTCCCTTTTACCCATAAATATTAAAAAGGTTAGAAATATAATATAGCATATTATATACTTACTGATATGTAACTTATATTAACTAGTAAGGGTACAAATTATACCATTAATAATTGAGATTATAGACTGTCAATTAGTAAAGAATCTAGCCTGTAGCAGGACTTGGCTGGGAAGGAGAAATTCACAAATTTTCTTATTATATAAATAAAACATTTTAAACTAAATTGAGATCATATAGGCAGTTATAATAACCATAGAACATTTTGTTACTCAAGAATAATAAGGAAAATCATGTGGCCTTACAAGTTTTCACCCAACTGAAAGGGAAGGGTGGAAGACAAGCATGGAGATACAAATTGGAAGCCAAATAGATGCAGTTAGCATTTCAAGCTGTAACAGTAAATGAGGAGTAAATGAACATTATTCTTATCCTTTTCTAAGAGGCCTCATGCTGTATCTCAGAAAAGGATAAAATTATAAGGAATGATGTCATTTAGGACCATATTTTCTAATTTAAGAGATATCAGCTATCCAGCAAATTTCTAGAACTGTAATTATTTTTTTCTTTAAAATTTTAATTTTTTTAGTGGTAATAACTATTCAATAGAAAAGGAAGAATTATTTAACATCAAAGAGACAATTAAGAACATTTAAAAAATATTAAAGCAATCTCACTTAAAATTCAGTCTATTCTTAGAAAATGTATATATAGTATTACAAGGAAGGACAAAATCAGATGCTAAATCTATGAGATATAATAGGAACGAAAGCATAAATATTGGATTCACACAAATGTGGTACTGAACCCAACTTTAGTAATTTTTAAGTGTGGAACTTAGAAATACTTCTGAAAGGTAAAATATAGCTGTCTCATGTGGTTATTGTGCAGATCTGTGGAGTAATTACAGCAAAGCCCTTTGAATAAGCACTCAAAAAATACTTTGATTATATTTTATAAAGAACTTATTTTCCAAGTCATACTCTATAAATACTGCATTGCTAAATATAAAAGAGCATACAAACCTGAAACCTAGTGCTTGGCAGAGTCAATGAACATTAGCAATTTTTACTGTTTGTTCTTCTCTCTCTAGGGCAGGAGCCCCCCCAAGCCCTCTGGCTTTGCCCTGCCTGCCCCATCAGCCCCAGTCTAGCAGGCTCAGGCTCTGGCCACTGCTCGGTTGCAGCTGGTGGAGTTCTCAGCCTTTGTGGAACCACCAGATGCAGCTGACTCTTAGCAGAGGCAACTTTTGTACACATCAGTCAGCACTGCCCCAGCCCTGGAGCACCCCCACTCCAGAGTGTGGATGTCTGGCAGATCTACGACAAATTCCACAAGAAAAAGGGTGGTCTGTGGGAGTTGTATAATCATGGGGCCCCCCGTATCTTCTTCCTGGTCAAGTTCGGGGCCAACTTAACCAGGGCCCGAGTGGTGAGGAGCTGGGGGCAAGGGGCAGCAGCGGTGGCTTCTGTGGAGTGAGTAGCCAGCATGAGAGCCTGGAGAACGTGACCCTCACCTGTTGCTCCAAGGTCTGCTCCTTCGGCAAGCAGGTGGTAGAGAAGGTGGAGACCGAGCGTGCCCAGCTGGAGGACGGAAGATTCGTGTACCACTTGCTGCGCTCACCCATGTGCGAGTTCAGTTCAGTTCAGTCACTCAGACGTGTCTGATTCTTCGCGACCCCAAGGACTGCAGCATGCCAGGCCTCCCTGTCCATCACCAACTCCCAGAGTTTACTCAAACCCATCTCCATTGAGTCGGTGATGCCATCCAACCATCTCATCCTCTGTTGTCCCCTTCTCCTCCCGTCTTCAATTTTCCCCAGCATTAGGGTCTTTTCCAATGAGTCAATTCTTCGCATCAGATGGCCAAATTATAGGAGTTTCAGCTTCAGCATCCGTCCTTCCAATGAGTATTCAGGAGTGATTTCCTTTAGGATAAACTGGTTGGATCTCCTTGCAGTCCAAGGGACTCTCAAGAGTTTTCTTCAACACCACAGTTCAAAAGCATCAATTCTCCAGCGCTCAGCTTTCTTTATAGTTGAACTCTCAGATCCATACACCACTACTGAAAAAACAATAGCCTTCATTATATGGACCTTTGTCAGTAAAGTCAAGTCTCTGCTGTGTAGGTTGGTCATAACTTTCCTTCTAAGGAGTACCTGGTGAATTTTCTGCACAAATTGTGGCAGCTGCCAGAGTGTTATATGATGAACAGCATCCTGGAGAACGTCACCATCCTCCAGGTGGTGACGGAGACACCAAGAAACTTGCTCTGCATCCCCTACGTCTTTGAGATTTCCACCAATGAGCGGGGAAAGGGGGCGGCACTACATTTACCACCTGATCAGGGACTGAAGGGGGACCCCAAAAGGGACTCACCCCCCCAGAATATCCTCTCCTCCCAGGCAGGACCTCCAGCTTTCCCCATGCTTCTTACTTGGGGAGGGGACTGCTCCCTGTTAGGACCTTAAAAGCTGGGTGGTGAGCAGAATGGGCTGGGACTGAGAGGGGAAGATGAATTCTGATCTTGAAACCTCACAGGGGTGTCTGAAAGGACAGGTTACCCCAGAGCATTGGGCACTGAGGACAGGAGTGAGACAACCACTGGGAGAGCTCTGGTTTCTGTCTCTGACAGATGCCCTCCCTTTTATTTGTTCTGGATATTTCGGAGGGCCCCAGTGACACACGGGCTTCTCCCTCTCTGTTTTTCTGCATCTCCTTCTTCTCAATCTGCCTCTTCTTACCACCTCCATCCCGGGCACCCTGATATCAACTAGTGAAGGTGAACCCTTTCTGAGCAGTGGCAGAGTCAGGTGGGCCCTGGAAATATATTATTATTTTTTTAATATAATGAGATATTTATAAGTGGGTGTTAGGGTCGTGACTTTTTCTCATCTGGGCAAGCAGTGGAGTGAGGCTTTTTAATCTCATTTCCTCTTCTAAATGTGCCATAGAGCTAGACTGTGTTGCCTTCCTCTCCTCCTCTCCCCGCAAAGTGTTGGTTTGTGTTTTGACAGAGGATAAACCTATTTTCCAAAAAAAAAAAAAGAAAGAAAGAAAGAAGAAAAGAAAGAAAGAAAGAAACCTACCCTTAACTTAAATCTAAGATGTAGCTTGTGCATTTATAAACTTATGAAAAACTTTCTTGAGTCATGAAAATATTCTCTGAGCTTTTGGCACTGCTATTTCTTCAAGTTGTTAATAAACTTTAAAGACAGATTTCACTTCATTTAAAGATTTCACTCTCCGGAGCTCTGTTGCTCACCCACAGGGCATTCTCTCCTCATAACCAATTGATTTATTGCAGTTGTTACAGTTCATTAAAAGAATGAGGAATGCTGATAATTCAGCAGATGAAATTTGTTGGTCTCTCTATGGGTCAGCTACCACTGTGAGATTTGCCCTGTGGACCAGGGAAGCATAATGTGGGAGAATAAATAAAAAATGGTGCTTGCTTTCAGTCCTTAGGTTGGATGGGTATATCCTTTGTGAATCAAATCAATGAGTATTTCTCAACTGCTTAAATTTTGGGGTTTTCTTTCAAAATTATTTTGACCATCAATGTTTTAGCAAGTGATTTTTCACTATGGCCCAATATGAGTTTTTATTTTTGGAGGCAACACTGATCTCCATAGGTGTAGCAAAAATGGAATTTTAATACCAACAAAGGTACTATACAAATACAAAATAATTAATACAGTACAGCAGTAGGGTAAAGAGAAAATTGTGAGTGACAGGTGTTTATTTAATGTATGCCTGACAGAGTGTTAGGTATTCAAAGTTTAGTAGTAAACAAGATAGGCATAGGATGTGAAGAAAGACAGGAAGCATTACAAACTGATGTAGCATTATTAGCCTTGCTATCATTTAGGAAGCATCACTACAAACAAAGCTAGTGGAGGTGATGGGATTTCAGTTGACCTATTTCAAATCCTAAAAGATGATGCTGTGAAAGTGCTGCACTCAATATGCCAGAAAATTTGGAAAACTCAGGAGGGGCACAGGACTGGAAAAGGTCAGTTTTCCTTCCAATCCCAAAGAAAGGCAATGCCAAAGAATGCTCAAACTACTGAACAATTGCACTCATCTCACACACTAGTAAACTAATGCTCAAAATTCTTCAAACCAGGCTTCAACAGTATGTGATCCATGAAATTCCAGATGTTCAAGATGGATTTAGAAAAAAAAAGAGGAACCAGAGATCATCCAAAAAGCAAGAGAGTTCCAGAAAAATGTCTACTTCTGCTTTATTGACTATGCCAAAGCCTTTGACTATGTGGATCAAAACAAACTGCAGAAAATTCTTAAAGAGATGGGAATAGTAGACCACCTGCCTCCTGAAAAATCTGTATGCAGGTCAAGAAGCAATAGTTAGAACTGAACATGGAACAACAGAGTGGTTCCAAATCAAGAAAGGAGTATATCAAGGTTGTATATTGCCACCCTGCTTATTTAAATTATATGCAGAGTACATCATGAGAAATGCTGGACTGGATGAAGCACAAGCTGGTATCAATATTGCTGGGAGAAATATCAATAACCACAGATATGCAGATGACACTACACTTATGGCAGAAAGCAAAGAAGAACTAAGAGCCTCTTGATGAAAGTGAAAGAGGAGAGTATAAAAGTTGGCTTAAAACTCAGCATTCAGAAAACTAAGATCATGGCATCCAGTCCCATCATTTCATGGCAAATAGATGTGGAAGCAGTGAAAACAGTAACAGACTTTATGTTTTTGGGCTCCAAAATCACTGCAGATGGTGACTGCAGCCATGAAATTAAAAGACGCTTACTCCTTGGAAGGAAAGTTACGACCAACCTAGACAGCATATTGAAAAGGAGAGACATTACTTTGCCAATAAAGGTCCATCTAGTCAAAGTTATGGTTTTTCCAATGGTCATGTATGGATATGAGAGTTGGACTATAAAGAAAGCTGTGCACTGAAGAATTGATGCTTTTGAACTGTGGTGTTGGAGAAGACTCTTGAGAGTCCCTTGGACTGCAAGGAGATCCAACTAGTTCATCCTATAGGAAATCAGTCCTGAATATTCATTGGAAGGACTGATGTTGAAGCTGAAACTCCAATATTTTGGCCACCTGATGTGAAGAACTGACTCATTGGAAAAGGCCCTGATGCTGGGAAAGATTGAAGGTGGGAGGAGAAGGGGACAACAGAGCATGAGATGGTTGGATGGCATCATCGACTTGATGGACATGGGTTTGACTAAACTCTGGGAGTTGGTGATGGACAGGGAAGCCTGGCATACTGTAGTCCATGGGGTTGCAAAGAGTTGGACACGGCTGAGTGACTGAGCTGAACTGATCATTTAATCATTAGGAGGATTTAGAGATATTGTTATCAGAAGTCTTATACATCATACATGCAGGATTTTTCTGGTTGGACTAGGAGGGTGAACTATTCTTTATTATACACTTTGGTATTTGAGAGAGAAAAGAAGGAAAATGTATCTCCTCATTCCGCCTGTTCAAAGTTCAACCTATAGGGGGATGATTCATTTTCTATTCAGAATTCCATCACCTGACCCATTTGAAGATCCTCAGGATATCAGGTTCCATATTTTGTGGTGTGCTGTTTCATCTAAATCCAGAAAATGTTAAACTTCTGATTATGCCACTTTTGGCCAGATAGCAAGGAGGAAGGACTGGCATCTTCAGGACACATCACTTGTAGCTTTTAGATATAGTATGAGAAGAAAGCAGCAGTATAACAATGAAGGTGCCAAAAGGGAAAATGAAGTAGTCCCTAAGTATAATTTCCAACAGAATGTCAAAGACCTTATGTAGATAGCAGAGCAAAATCTGTCAAAGAGTAACTGATCAGTCAGTGTTTGATTATTAATGAATGAATAATTGAAGGAAAGAAAGACTGAGTCATATACTAGACAACTATTTTGTAAAATACAAAAGATGGGAAAGTGGTGATGAAAAGAAAAATAAAGATTAAATATTCACATTATTTTTCTATAAATGATATTCTATTTTCAGTGTGTTGTAGATCTGCAATTTTTTTCACTGCAATGGATTTTTGAAAGAGAATAATTCCTACTTAAATATTGAGAACTATGGAAGATTATAAAGTAAACACATATTGTGCATTAATATCCTAGAAAAGAAAGCAATCAATCATCCAGTTAACTTAGCTAAAATAAAAGAAGAATAGAATGTTTGCATAGTCTTCATTTTAATAAAGAAAGCTTACAAAATGTGCCTCACTTAATCTTTCTTATTTTTGGTGATCAAGTTGGTCTTTTCCAAATAATTTACATCAGATAAAAGGGCCAACTGCATATTTTTGAAGCTCAAGTCACCATCAACCTAACTTTTTCTCTCAGATAAACATGTACAAAATCAGTTCAGTTCAGTCGCTCAGTCATGTCCAACTCTTTGCGACCCCATGAACCACAGCACACCAGGCCTCCCTGTCCATCAACAACTCCCTGAGTTCACCCAAATCCATGTCCATCGAGTCGGTGATGCCATCCAATCATCTCATCCTCTGTAGTCCCCTTCTCCTACTGCCCTCAATCTTTTCCAGCATCAGGGTCTTTTCCAATGAGTCAGCTCTTCACATCAGGTGGCCAAAGTATTGGAGTTTCAGCTTCAACATAAGTTCTTCCAAAGAATATTCAGGACTGATTTCCTTTAAAATGGGCTGGTTGGATATCCTTGCAGTCCAAGGGACTCTCAAGAGTCTTCTCCAATACCACAGTTCAAAAGCATCAATTCTTCAGTGCTCAGCTTTCTTTATAGTCCAAATCTCACATCCATACATGACCACTGGAAAAACCATAGCCTTGACTAGATGGGCCTTTGTTGACAAAGTAATGTCTCTCCTTTTCAATATTCTGTCTAGGTTGGTCATAACTTTCCTTCCAAGGAGTAAGCATCTTTTAATTTCATGGCTGCAATCACCATCTGTAAATAAAATTCATGACACTAAACTTCTACTGTTATATTTGGAACTTTAATGAATCAACTAAATAATTTTTGCAATGTGTACAACTATTTCCAAATAACAAAGTTTTTCAAAAGCAAGTTTTTAAGATTTCATCCCTTGTATCCTATGAATCTGTACTTCTGAATATAAGGATATTAACTCAGCAAGTCAGGCAGGAGTACAGACAGCTGCAAATTTGTGACATGATTTTATTATGACATCTGATTAAAACTTGATTATGGCTCCCTCTAAACCAGAATTATATTCCCCAGAAACATAGTACTTTACTATTACTATCAGGACCAGGAATTTTCTTTTATCAGACCCACCAATTGTGTTTCTCTTATAGAAATTATGTAGGTATCACAAAATCATATATTATACACCAATTTTCTCATAATTAGAATCATATAGATAGTAATGTATGGTTAACTTGCAGGTTCTTCTGTGTATTCTTGCCACCTCTTCTTAATATCTTTTGCTTCTATTAGGTCCATACCATTTCTGTCCTTTATTGTTCCCATCTTTGCATGAAATGTTCCCTTGCTCTCTCTAATTTTCTTGAAGAGATCTCTAGTCTTTCCCATTCGATTGTTTTCCTCTATTTCTTTGCATTGATCACTGAGGAAGGTTTTCTTATATCTCCTTGCTATTCTTTGCAACTCTGCATTCAAATGGGTATATATATTTCCTTTTATCCTTTGCCTTTCCCTTCTCTTCTTTTCTCAGCTATTTGTAAGGCCTCTTCAGACAACCATTTTGCCTTTTCGCATTTATTCTTCTTGGGGATGGTCTTGATCTCTGCCTCCTGTACAATGTCACAAACTTTCGGCCATGGTTCTTCAGGAACTCTGTCTATCAGATCTAATCCCTTGAATCTATTTGTCACTCTCACCGTATAATTGTAAGGAATTTGATTTAGGTCATATCTGAATGGTCTAGTGGTTTTCCTTACTTCAATTTAACTCTGAATTTGGCAATAAGGAGTTCATGATCTGGGTGACAGTCAGATCCTGGTCTTGTTTTGCTGACTGTATAGGGCTTCTCCATCTTTGGCAGCAAAGAATATAATCAGTCTGATTTTGGTGTTGACCATCTGGTGATGTCCATGTGTAGAGTCTTTTCTTGTGTTGTTGGAAAAGGGTGTTTGCTATGACCAGTGCATTCTCTTGGCAAAACTCTACTAGCCTTTGTCCTGTTTCATTCTGTACTCTGAGGCCAAATTTGTCTCTTACTTCAGGTATTTCTTGACTTCCTACTTTTGCATTCCAGTCCTCTGCAATGAAAAAACGTCTTTTTGGTGTATTAGTTTTAGAAGGTCCTGTAGGTCTTCATAGAACCATTCAACTTCAGCTTCTTCAGCATAATTGGTCAGGGCATAGACTTGGATTACTGTGATACTGAATGGTTTGCCTTGGAAATGAACAGAAATCATTCTGTCGTTTTTGAGATTGCATCCAAGTACTGCATTTTGGACTCTTTTGTTGACTATGAGGGCTACTCCATTTCTTCTAAGGGATTTTTGCCCACAAAATAGTGCACAATTGAACTCATCTCACACGCTAGTAAAGGAATGTTCAAAATTCTCCAAGTCAGGCTTCAAGGTACACAAACTGAACTTCCAGATGTTCAAGCTCGATTTAGAAAAGGCAGAGGAACCAGAGATCAAATTGCAAACATCCGGTGGATCATAGAAAAAGCAAGCGAGTTCCAGAAAAACATCTACTTCTGCTTTATTGACTACACAAAAACCTTTGACTGTGTGGATCACAACAAACTGTGGAAAATTCTTAGAGATGGCAATACCAACCCACCTTACCTGCCTCTTGAGAAATCTGTATGCAGGTCAAGAAGCAACAATTAGAACAGGACATGGAACAACAGACTGGTTTCAAATTGGGAAAGGAGCATGACAAGGCTGTATATTGTCACCCTGCTAATTTAACTTATCTGCAGAGTACATCATTCAGAATGCCGGGCTGGATGAAGCACAAGCTGGGATCAAGATTGTAGGGAGAAATATCAATAACCTTAGGTATGCAGATGACACCGCCCTTATGGCAGAAGGTAAAGAAAAACTAAAGAGCCTCTTTATGAAAGTAAAAGAGGATAGTGAAAAAGTTGGCTTAAAACTCAACATTCAGAGAACTAAGATCATGGCACCTTGTCCCATCACTACATGGCAAATAGATAGGGAAACAGTGGAATCAGTGACAGATTTTATTTGTGAGGGCTCCAAAATCACTGCAGATGGTGACCACAGCTGGGAAATTAAAAGACAGTTGATCCTTGGAAGAAAAGCTATGACCAACCTAGACAGCATATTAAAAAGCAGAGACATTACTTTGCAACAAAGTTCCTTCTAATTAAAGCTATGGTTTTTCCAGTAGTTATGTATGGACGGGAGAGTTGGACTATAAAGGAAGCTGAGAGCAGAAGAATAGATGTTTTTGAACTGTGGTGTTGGAGAGACTCTTGAGAGTCCCTTGACTGCAAGGAGATCCAACCAGTCCATCCTAAAGGAAATCAGTCCGAATATTCATTGGAGGGCCTGATGCTAAAGCTGAAGCTTCAATACTTTGGTCAAGTGATGCAAATAACTGACTCATTTGAAAAGAACCTGATGCTGGGAATGATTGAGTGGGGAGGAGAAGAGGATGACAGAGGATGAGATGGTTGGATGGCATCACCGACTCAATGGCCATGAGTTTGCACAAGCTCTGGGAGTTGGTGATGGACAGGGAGGCCTGGTGTGTGGCAGTCCATGGGGTCACAAAAAGTCAGACCTGACTGAGCAGCTGAACTGAACTGATTTGCATAATGCTATTTCCTTAAACACACAAATAATTCTACACTTTCATAAATCTGAGTTTTTTAGTACTCTCTAATGCCTAGTAAATAAATTTAACCACTATAGGTATATATTCAAAATCACCCAGGATCTACTCCAAGGTACTTCATAAAGAAGTGATTATGGGAGTACAGTTTTTTATGGTTAGTGTGCTATTTGAAAATGAATGTGCAATTGTGGCTAAGATAAGAAAGCTTTAATTCAAACTTTGAAAAGGCTTTGTTTACCATATGAAGGCTTTTATTATGTGGACATTAAAGAGAAGCTTCCAGACTGCTATGCAACTAAAAATTTTCCTGTGTTTGTATACCTTTCTCCTACACAGGATATATATTTTTCTTACACAGGATATTGATATCTGTAAGTCTCCATGTAGACATTTTCAGGCTAGACTTTTCTGACTACATTTGGACATGTGAACAACATTTCAGATCTCTGAGCACTGCCTAAGTTACAATATGAGACTTGCTATTAATACATTCAGATGTTCATGATCAGATTTTGTCTTGTGCTTGATTGTAAAGCCTGATGCTTAGGAATGGCCTACGGGGCTTAGTATAACTTATTATTTTTCCTCAGTAAAAAATATTAAAGTATATTTTATCATCTTGATTAAATACACATCACATGGGACAATCAGGTAATTGGACCACATTAATTGAACTTTTCTTTTGTCCATATAGTTTCAGCAAAAGAACCATTTCAAAATCAATTTCAACTTACAAAATTTGGTTTTAATATGCATCAGTCTCCAGAGCCAAATTTTAATTTTAGTTTTTCTCATAAGTTACATACTTGAGGGCTTCACAGGCTGCACTGTGTATTTAATGCTTAGGAATTCATGAGACAACCTTAGCATTCTCATTAGAAAGAGCAAGTCCAAAATCATTACTCTACCTGTAGGCTCCTTAGCCGATAGACACAGAAATCTAATGGAGACCTTGTAATATTTTAGTTGTCCTTGCTGCCACATATACTTCCTCAAGAGGAAGGTCCATATATTTTGATGAGGAAAAATTATAACCCTGTTTCCCAAGTTACTTTTATCTCCATTGAGCTCGAACCTACAATGGTGTTGTACATTCAGCACATCTGAACTGACGATGGCCTATGTGTAGCACTCAAAAGTTTGAAACCAATTGCCTGAGGATTTTCTAACTGCTGTCATAAGTCTACATGTTCTTTTAGAAACAGTATCAGGAAGACACGGTTAATAATTGTAAGGGGGCAATAATGGAGCTTATGGGATGTCAATAATATTAAATTTCTTAATCTGAGAAAAGTTACACATAGATAACTATGTTGTGCTTTAGAATTTGTGTACATTTCTGTACATATTCTATCAGTGATATTTTTTAATAGCCACCTGCATGATAGTTAAACTCCAATACTTTGGCCACCTGATGTGAAGAGCTGACTCATTGGAAAAGACCCTGGTGCTGGGAAAGATTGAGGGCAGGAGGAGAAGGGGACTAAGGAGGATAAGATGGTTGGATGGCATCACTAACTAAATAGACATGGATTTGGGTGGACTCCGGAAGTTGGTGATAGACAGGGAGGCCTGATGTGCTGCGGTTCATGGGGTTGCAAAGAGTCGGACACGACTGAGTGACTGAACTGATCTGAATGATCATGAAACTGAAACTGACTGACTAAATATTTCTTATCTGCTGCCATCATGCCTATTCAATCTTCTCTTGGTTAAGCACAGCAAAAACAACAACAAACATAGTCAAGCTTGTCTGCAGGCATAGAATAAGCTCATGAGAGTACTTATGCCTTTGTTCTAAGAAGCTGATTTTTGCAAAACTGTTGCTATTCATTTTATTCATATGATACTGCAGCAGCTAGCAAATGGAAAATTCAGGCTGTCAATGAAACTGCTTTAAACTATCATCTCTTAAATGTTTATTAACAGTTCAATATATGGCTTCAGAGCTCAGGGACAAGAATATAACTATCAGAAAGTTTATGATAGTTAAGACAATGAGAATGGATGAAATTGCCTAGAGAGAGAGAGTGCGCATAAAGGTAGAAGAAAATTTGTCCAGAAATACAACTGGGAGAAGAGCCAAGATTTAAGGGCAGATAGGGGAAGATGATCCAGTAGAAAATAGTGAGAAAGAAAAGCTACCTAAGTAGGTAAGCCATAGCAGGGTTTCATCAGAGTACAAACAGGGGAAATGAGGCAAATGTAGAGGCAACAGTTAAAGTTGCTGCCCTTGAGCATGTCTAAAGCTAAAAAGAAGGAGGCAGTAATGGCAGTGTTAAAAATACATGTGAGGATGGCAGTCCAGAATCCAGGTATATGAAATTCACTTTAATCAAAGTTATGAATTATTTAGCAGCTATTAAATGGCATATATTTTAGTCATGTTGTCTAGTATGATTTTTACCACAATACTACAAGAAAGGAGTTAATCACTGTTGGAAATGACACCAAAACATCACCCCGAGAGTAACTAGAATACATTGTGCAGCTACTCACACATCTAGTATACTATCACTCCATATTAACTTATCTCCTGTTAATCACAAAAATTTTCCAGGAATCTTTTAATTTCATTCTGGTCTAAGGTTTCAGTTCAGTCACTCAGTCGTGTCTGACTCTTTGTGACCCCATGGACTGCAGCACTCCAGGCTTCCCTGTCAGTCATCAACTCCCAGAGCCTACTCAAACTCAAGTCCATCACGTTGGTGATGGCATCCAACCATCTCATCCTCTGTTGTCCCCTTCTCCCACCTTCAATCTTTCCCAGCATCAGGGTCTTTTCCAATGAGTTGGTTCTTTGCATCAGGTGGCCAAAGTATTGGAGTTTCAGCTTCAACATCAGTCCTTCCAACAAATATTCAGGACTGATCTCCTTTAGGATGGACTGGTTGAATCTCCTTGCAGTCCAAGGGACTCTCAAGAGTCTTCTCCAACATCATAGTTCAAAAGCATCCTTATAATATCTGTACCTATTTGCATATGTTGGAAGAGATGTTGTTAAATGGTCAGTACCATCATTATATTAACCTGTTTTTATGCCACACAAAGCCAAATATATACATAAAATTATGCCAATTATATATTTAATTCAAACTCCTTTTAGAATAAACTCCTTTGTTAGTATTTTGTATTAAGAGATCAAAGGCAAACAAATGAATGTAACTTCACACACAATAAAGATAGAAGTAGAGTCCTAAAAGTCTTCAAAATAAATTTTCTGAAGTTATGTTCATCCATTTGATTAGTTATATTCATAAAGATCAATTAATAGACAAGAAAGGAAGACAAAATTATAAATGAGATACTTTATATACTATAAAATGGAACCATACAATAACTTTACATAGACTGTTTCATGGTTGCTAATTGTTGTTGTTTAGTTATGTCCCACTCTTTGCAACCCCATGGACTGCACCACACCAGGCCTCCCTGTCCCTCATCATCTCCAGAAGTTTGAGTGAGTTCATGTCCATTGCTTCAGTGATGCCATCCAGCCATCTCATTCTCTGACGCCCTCTTCTTCTGCCCTCAATCTTTCCCAGCATCAGGGACTTTTCCAATGAGTCAGCTGTTCACATCAGATGACCAAAATACTGGAACTTCAGCTTCAGCATCAGTCCTTCTTGCTGGTTATAGAACAGGATTTCCCTTTTTGTAAACACTTTCACATTCTATTTTTACCTAAAACATTCTTTAAATGGTTATAATTTTTTTAATCCTTTGTTCTTTTGCACCTAAACCAACAGCCATTTCTTCCCTTATCTATAATTTGTAAGGCCTTCATTATCACGGCTATGTGTAGAATATTATTTGTATGAACTGAATCAGAAAGTGCAGGAGCTAAATAAATCTATTTGTAAAAATTGAAAGAGAAGGTGCAGAGAGGCTAATACAAATATAAGCAGAATTGATTTTTAAGAAAATAATATGAAGTCTACAATACTTTTCTTTATACTGATAATGTCACTCTCTAGCTTAATTTTTTTTTTAATATTTCCCTTTTGCCACATTTGTTAGAATGTTAAGCAGGTCTTCCATAGTCTATCTTCTTAAGTTTCCAGTCTCACATCTCATCAGGTCTTCTTGGACTCTACGCTGAGGCCATTCCAAACTTTATGCAGTTCTCCTAATGCCCCCAGATAATTTCAAAGCTCTAGATTCTCATATTCAAACCCTTTACAAATATTATTTTCTTCTTATACCTGAAGTGCTTTCTCTGTCCACTTACTGGTTATTTTTTTAGCAGGTTCATCAGTGTCCTTCCTGATAGGTCCCTCTTTATACAGAACTGTCTCTTCCCTACATTTTGCCTCAAAATATAGTGATACAAATTTCAAACATAGTGTCTTTTATATTCTGTCATGTCTGCTTAAGTTCCTTGCCCCTATAACACTTTGAGTACTTTGAAGAAAAAAAATTATGACTGGCTCACCTCAATATTCTGTGCATCTTATAGAATTCTGACACATTAAAAGTATTTTTGAAATTAAGAGCCTAGAAATATACCATTTACAAATATGCTCAAGTGAGCTTCGACAAAGATACAAAAGCAATTTAATGAAGGGAGTACAGTCAGCACAACAACTGATATTGGGGCAATTGGATATATATAGAGAAGAGAAAAAAAGAACCTTGACCTAACCCTCATAAATTTACATAAAATTTAACTCAAAATGGATTATAGACTTAAGTGAAAAATAAATACCATTAAGGAAATACAAATTAAAACTACAAGATAATCACAACATACTTATCAGAATGTCTATTTTTTTTAAATGTGAAAACATCACATACCTGCAGGAATGCAGATAAACTGAATCACTCATACATTGCTGATGGAGATGTAATATTGTATAGCCACTCAGGAAGATAGTTAGGCAGTTTTTCATAAAAATAAATATGAACCCATCTAATGACTCAGCAATCATACTCTTGGGCATTTTCCACAGGGAAGTAAAACTTAGGTTCACAAATGTTCATAGAAACTTTAGCTTTAATAACTCAACACTGGAAAGAACCAGATGACCTTCAATACATACATACATAATATGGAATATTACACAGGAGCAAAAAGGAATGTGCTATTGCACATATAACTACTTGAATAAATCTTCAAGGAATTATGTTGAGGGAGAAAATGACAATATGAAAGATTACTACTGTAGGATTCCATTTATATGATATTAAAAAAATGATAACATTTTAGAAATAGATAAGATATTAGTGATTGCCAGGTATTAGAATCTGGGTAGGGGAAGAAAGATGATAGCAATTATAAAAGGGCAACATGAGGGATCCTTGTGACAACTGAGCTGCTCAATATCTTTATTTTGATGCAGATATGTGATTAATGTTATATAATTATATAAAACTAAACAATACATACCCACATGAGCACAAATAAAACTGAGAAAATCTGAAAAAGATTAGTGGATGTTATCAATGTTAGCATCTTGGTTACATTATAGTTTTATAAAATGTTACCATTGAGGGAAACTGCTGAAGGGTACATGACATCTTTATGTATTATTATCATGTAAATTAAAATTATCTCAATATAATTTTCAACAAAATATGTTAGTTGAAAAAATTCATTGTTTTGTTGACACCAAATACTTTGTTTAATAAGACCTATGGGAACAAACAAGTAAAATGAGACATTAATTTTTTTTCAGTTAAATATTTAAATGAGCCTAATTAATATTTTTGCCTTAAACTTTTTATAGAGTCTTTGAGATAACTGTTGGAGAAGACTCTTGAGAGTCCCTTGGACTGCAAGGAGATCCAACCAGTCCATCTTAAAGGAGATCAGTCCTGCGTGTTCATTGGAAGGACTGATGCTGGAGCTGAAACTCTAGTACTTAAGCTACCTCATGCGAAGAGTTGACTCATTGGAAAAGACCCTGATGCTGGGAGGGATTGGAGGCAGGAGGAGAAGGGGGCAACAGAGGATGAGATGGCTGGATGGCATCACCGACTGGATGGGCATGAGTTTGAGTAAACTCTGGGAGTTGGTGATGGACAGAGAGGTCTGGTGTGCTGCGAATTATGGGGTTGCAAAGAGTCAGACACGACTGAGCGACTGAACTGAACTGAACTGATGGGAACAGACAAGTAAAATGGGACATTAATTTTTTTTTCAGTCAAATATTTAAATGAGCCTGATTAATTTTTTTACCTTAAATTTTTTATAGAATCTTTGAGATAACTGTAGGTTTCTGCTGTGGCTTTTTTTTTTTTTTTTGGAAAGAGGGATATTGTCACTCAATGGCATTTCCAGTTTCCAGCTTCTTAAGCTTCAAGGTGTGCTATAGTCAACAGGGTCCAAACAGTCGGACATGACTGAAGCGACTTAGCATACACTACAGTACAAGAGACCAACATGAAGCTCAGAGAACTTGTCATCATGCTATGCCTCATGTCCTCAAGTCCTCGGCCAGTCTGCCTTCTCTCTACCTTTCAGGGCCTTCTTATGCCTGCTTTGCATATAATGCCCAGGGCATTTTTGGACATACTTAGGAAAAAGAGAAAAAAGTATATCTACTACATTTTCCTATGCAAATTGAAGAATTGAAATCAACTTTTAGTCCTTCTAAATGAAAAAGAATGCTGCTACCAAGAAATATCAGAGGATAATACAATTAAACCCTAAAAGATTAAGGTATTATACAACAGCTTAAGCTTATGTGTAGTTGTGTACAATATAAGGAAAAAGTCAGATATGAACTGACTTTTAAACAGTGTGTACAATACAATGAAAAAGTCAGATATGAACTGACTTTTAAACAGTGTGTACAATATAAGGAAAAAGTCAGATATGAACTGACTTTTAAACAGACTTTTAAACAGTTTTAAACTTTTGAACTGCTTTAAACAGTGTTTAAAGCAAACAATGTGGTTTTCCCATCAGATTTAACATCATACTAAAAAGCAGAGACATCACTTTGCTGTCAAAGGTCAAGATAGTCAAAGCTATGTTTTTTCCAGTAGTAATATACAGATGTGAGAGTTGGACCATAAAGAAGGCTAACTGCCAAAGAATTGATGCTTTGGAACTGTGGTGCCAGAGAAGGCTCTTGAGAGTCCCTTAGACTGCAAGGACATCAAACCAGTCAAAGCTACAGAACATCAACCCTGAATATCCATTCATCCTGAATATTCAGCATCAGAAGGACTGATGCTGAAGCTGAAGGTCCAATACTTTGGCGACTTGATGAGAACAGCTGGCTTACCGGAAAAGACCTTGATGCTGGGAAAGATTGAAGGCAAATATAGAACGGTGCAGCAGAGGATGAGATGGCATCACTGACTCAAAGGACACACCTTTGGGGAAACTCCAGGAGACAGTGAAGGACAGGGGAGTCTGCATGCTGTAGAACCTCAGAATGCAAAGAGTTGGACATGACTTAGAGACTGAACAACAACAACGTCAGATTTAGTCAATGGCTTTCTAAAAAAAAAAAAAAAAAAAAGACTGTTAGGGAAAAAAGCTAGATTTTTTTTAAGTGAAACTAGAATGTTAATTACAAAAACTTTGTACATAATTTAATTCTGTTTGTTTTTGTGTGGTAACGAGAATGATTTGGGGTGACTGAATAAAAATAGATTAAAACATCTCTTAAAAAAACTAATAAGCATATTAAATTTCCTCCTACACACTAAAATTAAATTGCATATTAACTTAGTTCAGGAAGGTTACATTTAGCTTAACACATAACTTGATACACTGATGTAAAACTGAAAATACATTCTTTTAAATATTCTAAGAGTACAAATGAATGTTTCTTAAATCAGTGAATATATTCATGTCACAGATATTGGAAAATGTGTAAGTTAGGAAAATAGTGAAAAAAAGCTGCTTATCTAGGTTAGTATTTCAGAAAAGAAATAGAATATATAGGTTTCTCCATTCTTAAATTGCATACTTTTTAAAATAATTTAAATACTGATAAATACTGTGTTCATTTTCCATGCATACAACTGTAAAAACAATTTCATAAGCCCTATGGATAATAGTATTACTCCAGAAAAAAGATACAGTAAATAATAATTACATTTTACATATGTATAAACATAAGACACACAGCATTAGTTTGTTTTGTTTTCCTAAGAGGATCCAGACAGTTGCAGCCAATAGAACTCTTTCTATTCAGTATAATAATTTAAATGATCTACATGATAGGGACTTAATTTGACATTAAAATAATAAAGATTCTTAATATTTAAATATTTTTACCTTCTTTCAGTTTATTTATAAAGTATCACAATATCTCTCTAGTAAATCTCAATATAATGTATCCTCCCCCAAATCTGTATATTATAAAATATACATCTGACACCTGAAAGACCTAAAATTCTCTGATAGGTTTTGCTCTGGTTTTCTCTTTCATTTTTGACCCTCAACATTATTATTTTAAACATGTTTGCATATTTTACAATAAAATATTAAATGTATATTTTAGGGGAGAAATTCATATTTATTTCTCCTCACCTAAATACAATAGAAATCTTAGGGCCTTGAGACTAGGAAGATATTCCCCTGCAGAATATGGAGAAGGCTATATATTCAAGGTTTGAATAATTATGTTCAAGATGATCAAATATAAAGGCAGGGATGATACTCATAAAGTAGACATACTAGATCATAAAGCGGGAAAAAAATATGTGGGGAGGTCCTATTAATTGTGCAGTATGAAAATAATTTGAAATCATAGAAATAAAATGTTTTTCTATGTGCAAATGGTGGAGTAGGAGGGAAAATTTCAGTTAATAGAGATTAAAGAAAATACCCTGCTTGGGCTCCTAAACCAATATATTTTTTTTCCTTTAGAAAAATGACCCATGATTATTTGTCAATAGACTTTAATTTTCCACATCACTTATTTATTATTTTATCCAGTCAATATTGTCACTTACTTATGCCAAGGTGTATAAATCATATATTCTGTAATAGTATGTGTAGAAAATAAACAACTTAAAGTATCAAGTCTTTGCTTTTAATGTTTTATTTTGAAATAATTATAGACTAAAGGAAGTTGCAAAAAGAGTACAAAAGGGTTCTTATGTACTTCTTATGACTCATTCACTAAGTTTCTCCACAATGGTTACATGCTGTATACTATAGTATACAGCATGTATATTATAGTACATGTACAACTATAGTACAATATCAGAAACAGAAAACTGGCACTGGTACAATGCTGCTAAATATACTACATCGCTGCAGATATTACATCACTGCACATGGTGACTGCAGCCATGAAATTAAAAGATGCTTACTCCTTGGAAGGAAAGTTATGACCAACCTAGACAGCATATTAAAAAGTAGAGACATTACTTTACCAACAAAGGTCGGTCTAGTCAAAGCTATGGTTTTTCCAGTAGTCATGTATGGATGTGAGAGTTGGACTATAAAGAAAGCTGAGTGTTGAAGAATTGATGCTTTTGAACTGTGGTGTTATAGAAGACTCTTGAGAGTCCCTTGGACTGCAAGGAGATCCAACCAGTCCATTTTAAAGGAAATCAGTGCTGAATATTCTTTGGAAGGACTGATGTTGAAGCTGAAACTCCAATATTTTGGCCACCTGATGTGAAGAACTGATTCATTTGAAAAGACCCTGACACTGGGAAGGATTGAAGGCGGGAGGAGAAGAGGATGACAGAGGATGAGATGGTTGGATGGTATCACTGACTCAATGGACATGAGTTTGAGTAAGCTCCAGGAGTTGGTGATGGTCAGGAAAGCCTGGTGTGCTGCAGTCCATGGGGTTGCAAAGAGTCACACACGACTGAGTGACTGAACAGAACTGAACTAATGAATACTCATTGTTCTGTATTTGACTTTTTTAAATCAACAATGTGTTTGGGAGATCTCTCTAATTCTAATTATTTTATTTCCATTTTCTATATAGTATTATGGCTTCTTTGTGTTTCTAAGTTTTCACTTATTTTTAATTTCTATGTGGCATATATAAGAAATAGGCAAATATAAAAACTCAAAAATAAGTCATCGTGAGTTCAGCTTGTCATCAAAAAATGTACAAAGATGTAGCACCTCTCATGGCACTCAGAATTACAGTGGCCTTCATGTTTCTCTAAAGTTACATAAACCATGGCTATAGCTCATATTTTCTTTTTTTTTTTTTTTCTATTTTTTTTTTTTTTTTTTTTGGATTTTTACGAGTGGAATCAAGCAGTATACTTTCTTGAATCATTTTCTTTCATTAAAATATCTTTTAAAAGTTACTCTGTGTTGTTAAGTGCATCTGTAATCATTTCATTGTTCTTATCGTATAAGATTTCATATGTCAAAATGTGTTCATTCACTCTATTGCTGATTTAATTTTAATGGCTTACAATTTTAACTATTAAGATGGAGCTCCTGTGAGTATTTCTGTTCCTCTTATTTAGGGCATATATACTTTTACTGAATATGTAACTTTCAGGATAAGATTATTCAGTCATCAATTATAGGCAAGTTTTAATCTGAACAGAAAATGCTTCTACTTCTTCTGATGTCAGACAAACCAAATTAGACCAAACCTACCACAGATAGTAACTAGTTACCTTTTTGAAAAACAATGACAGAAGGAAAAAAAAAAGTCACACCTGTGAAACATATAGTGACCAAAACCAAGAAGATATTAATAGAAATGTTCTCTTGAAAGAAGAAATACATTCTAAAATGTGTTTCATGTTTTATGGCTTACAGTATGAGGGGTGACCTCAGTCAGCATCACACATGGTCCTAAACAATTGCATAGAAGTATATTGCATTGAGTTACTAGAGAACACAGATTAGGGTAGGCCCACAATTAGAAAGTAAGGAGAAAAATACTAGAAAGTAAAAAGTCAGAAAGAGTGAGTGTCAAAAATCTTGTATATATGGAAATGTAGATTGGTGGAAACCACATAGAGTTTCCTCAAAGAAATCAATAACAGAACTACCATATGAACCAAGAATGCTACATCTACATCTGGGCATT